>NC_056733.1:1694144074-1694444074 GCF_019279795.1 Protopterus annectens
TATCCCAAGGATTGCATTACTGCTGTGCTTTCTAGAGTAGCAGCAGCAGTCTGGTCGTAAAATGTCTGAAAGGCTACTTTTCTGAATGGATAAAATGCACAGATTAGACCAATGAATGGCTCACATGGAAAGCTGTTGTCAGTAGAGCTGCAATTTGAGATGGAATGTGGCTAACTCCTTTGAAACTTCCTGCAGGCACACTTCCCCTACCCCCCTCAGCCACAGGTGAGCATGCCCAGAAAGGCAAACTTGAAAAGTAAACAAAGGCTGGATCAAAACAAAAAATCCCTGGGATTGTCCCTTTAAGCACTGACACAAACATATTTTTTATTAGTGTATTATGAATTATTACATGTTGTTGGTTATATAGGACTGTTTTTATATGTTGTTGTTTTAATTAAATTTTTGCATATATTTATTTCATGATGTCATTAATGAGCAGTTGTATGATTGGATATGGTATGGTTTAAATTTAGAGAGGTTATGTGTGTTAGCTAGAGTCTGAGGAAGCGATTTGTTATTTATTGCGAAAGTGCTTACTTTATCCATTAAATTTTCATTATTCTGATATCAGCCGTGGTCAGTTCGATTTATTCTTTTTATGTTTTAAGAACAAATACTTGTTGACTAACAAAGAAGCTAAAACAAGTGGTTGCAATACCAAAGAAGAAGCCTCCAGACTGCCTCTGTTTGGTAGATATTTGGAGAATCATGAAACCCAGAGTGCCTCTAATACATATACCTGCTTCAGGGAACTTCAGGTAGCTGTATTAACTTCTTTGTGGTAACAATTGAGTTTGACAAATTGGTTACTGATGCAGATATCATTCTAGTCCCTGGGTTAGACTACAAAGTAGTCTCACTAGGGTTCCTCCCAGAGAGTGCTCCAACCAAAAGAGGATGGCGAAGGCTAAATCCGTTAATCTTTTGAAACAGTGATTTGCTGAACTAAATAAGGAAATTTGTAGTGCAATATATTCTAATCTTCCTAGCCAGTTGCATGCCCATTGTGATTTGTTTGGAATCCCTAAAGTTTCAACTATGTAGTATTTTTACATAGGCCAAAGCCACCCTTGTTAATTCACTGAAAGATAAAATCAGGGAATAAGAGAATAAAACCAACAAGTTATGGGGAAAATGCAAAAAAAAAAAAAAAACTCTTTTAAGAATCACCACATTTTAGAAGTGTATAAAGTTACCCACCAGCATTTAAATGTAAGCTTGACAGAAACATATCACAATTATACTTAGAAAATGCAGCATCCTAATAATACATGTGGGAAAAGAGCAACCATTATTCTAGGCAAAAAAGGAGCTGAGTCTCAAAACGTTATTAGCCATCCTAAAGCTCTTAATGATGCCTTTAAGTCCTGTTGTAAGGAACTCTAATGGATGTTAAAACAATAAAAGATCCCCATCCTCTAAATGCTTTGATAATAGAGTTCAAAAGAGTAATCTGCCTAAACTGTCAGAGCTACATAGGGACAGCCTTACAAGTACCTATTACTGAAAAATAAGTAGTTAACTTAAATCAGTAGTTAACTTAAATCAGTAGTTAACTTAAATCAGAGAATGAAACAATGGAAAGTACAGTTCCTTGATGACCACAATACAGAATGCTATGTAACACTGATGAACAACCTGACCCCAGGACTAACACAGCTGTGCAACTTTATTGGCCTCCTTCAAACAGGTGATCTTCCACTTTTTCCTTAACAACAGTTGTTCCCAAATCAAATAAAGATCACATCTTTCTACTGAATTGTAGGCCCTCCTCAATTTTAAAAGCAGACATTATGAGTAATGCCAAAATATTGGCCAAGAGGTATGACAGCATTAAGCCTCAACTAATTCTACACATCGAAGTTGGATTTCTCAAAGGCAGAAGTAGTGCATACCATTTTAGCAGCATGTTGCTTTATGTTTAAGGCCTAAAAATGTGTCTGAACCACAATCTGATTTATTTGTGAACTTCAAAATGTATTTGATTTCATTAAATGGGATTATCTATTGAATAGTAAAATAAATCACACAGCACCATGTCACTAAAAATATGTTAATAAAAATTAAGAACTTTCATCTTGACTATCAAAATGACATCTACAGAATGTCAGAGAAAGTCACAACTTCCACAAAAAATGTTGTATCAAGCCTGCCACATGTCTAAAATTGACCAGTGAACATCATGTGAAGTTATTTAAAAGCACTGGTACCACATTAATTAAACACAACGCACAATTAGAAAATGTTCCTTTTAGAGTATGATTCAGATAGAAATGTATTCCTTCAAACATGGTGAATGGTCTTTGGCCAAAATTAATTGCCAATGTAACTTCTGATTCAACAGATGATTATCCAAATTACCACCCTCTCTCTTCTGTCCAGTTTCTTAATCATAAAAAAAATATAAATTTGTTAAAATTTGAACAAAAAAACTTTATGTTTGGTAAGGACATTCTTGCTGTCCCTCTTTCTATGGAATACAAGTCTTTTCTTCATTTTACCCATGTAAAATGCCTGGAAAGATGTACAGGATGCTACATAAACAATGGTCTTAGTGTTGCAATCAAAATAACCCTGAGAATTTAAAATTAAATCAACGCCAACCATAAAAATAGCAAAGTAAAAATAGTCCACGGGTAAACGTATTGCCATAGTAATATAAACCAAATAATAATAAAATCAAATACTTATAGGCAGTGGCTGCTGGTGGCTTTAAATCAAAGAGGGGCTGCAGGAGACAGTTGAGCAGGTGTGGCCAAAGTGAAGGGGTGTGGCCAACCAGAATGGGGGGAGCTATGCTAAAAAATGCAAAAACTGGGACTTTAGTTAAATACGCTGCCCTGGGTGCCAAACCATCATTATGAGAGTCCAATAAAGAAAAAATGAAGTGTAGAAGAAAAAAATATTTCAACGCATTGGCTACATGACAGCTTACTTAATATCTAGATGGAAACAAAAAGATTGTGAGGCATGAAAAGAGAAATTACTTTTTAAATACTTTGCTCGAATACCAGTCAAAATCAAGTATAAAAAACAAGGAGCACTCAGCTCATATCACTTCTCCTTGCACTGTAGTTCTAATTGTAATTTATATTCAGCTTTATAAAAGTACCAAGTAACATGCTGAAAGTAGCAATCTCTGTGATACCCCCACTTGTAAAAATGTTTCTTAGCCAAAAATGACCTGCTGCCTGACAACATCTATCTACTTGTTTCATGGGGAGAACATGATCAAAGTAAAAAATGAACAGCAAACAAGAAACAAGCTCAAGATAAATTGCTTAAAGGATTACTGCACAGGTTATGGACCACACATGATAGATTGGTATTTTGTTTAGTTTACGGGTAAAGCTTTCAAAGATGACTCCAAGTATCCAACAAATTTAATGAGCTTCTGAAAATACTGTAATCCTGCCCTTTATTACAAATAATGTCATATGTATTTCAATATCTAAGGCTTATACGCAATCTAGTTATGTAAATATTCTCTGCATGGCAACAACACAAAGGCTTTCAATGTTGGTAATTATTTAACAGTATGCTTATTAAAGCTTACTTGCATCTTACAATCTCAGACAAGCTTACCTGATGGTCATTAAAGCATTGCTACTTAAACACAGAGTAACAGGCTTTGAAAAAAATGCATTTTCTGAATAAGAAGAAGCGTAAATCAACTGTATAAAAATATGACAGAAAATGAGAACATTTTGCAAAATAAAAGACAGATGAAAAGCCACTGCAGTACTTGTGTCTACCTTGGATGGGAGGATACTCTGCACACTTACACTGCTTAACTGCTCCTTGCCTTGCTTGGATACATCCTGAGTTACTATGTGTCGCAGTGGGGTCCAACAAATATGTCACAATTTGAAATGTCTCTGGCTGACGGTGAAGGCCCTGACACATTTGTCGTACCTCTCAACCTCAGAGCAGGAAATCTGGACAAAGCCATAAATAAAAGTGGGACAAAGGCCCAAAAATAAGGACAATTTTTAAATATTGCTCTTATAAACTTAGAAAGATAATAGAATAGTAGGTCTTGCATTAGTACAAATTTTCTGAAGGGTATGAAATCTGAAACTCAAATGTCTGTCATTATTTTCTAACTTAAATCTTTAATGATTTGCCACTAATTTGCCAGAAAACCACAATTTTATGAAAAACAGTCCAAAAATGTGATGCAAAAATATAAAATAGCCACACAATACAGCTGAGAATCTGTCAAAGAAGGGACACTTTTTTAAAATATTAGTACTGTTAACTTGAGCAGCTGATAAAATAAGAGAATCTACATGCATTTCTGAAATTAAAAGTAATCTATAACTCTGATCATTACAATTATTTATTAATTGTAAACCCTCCACATTTTCTTGCAAATTTGTCATTTTACTGAGGTATTATTAGGGGGAGAGCAACATTTTAAGCCACAATCAGAGACAGTTATGAGGTTTGGATATACCTAATTCTATAAAGCGATTTATTTGCTCATACCTCTCAACTTCTTAATGCAGGAAATCTGGACAAGGCCAAATATATTGGGGGAACATACAAACAGTACTAAAATTGCACTTGTAGACAGTTGACAGAATAACAGGTCTTGTTTTAGCATGCATTTTTCTGAAGGGTATGAAGTCTGAAACTCAGTGTATGTCATTATTTAGAGACTTCATTCCTAAATGATTTTCCAGAAAACCACAAATGTTACGAGGCACAAACCAGAAATAAGAAACCAAAATCTATTCATTATGCAAAAAGCTGGACTGTTGAGAGGTATATTTCAGCTGGGGATGAGTTTTCCATTCTTCCCAACCTCACAGAATCATGGTTGAATGGGGCTACCCCCTGCAGCTATTCCAATGTCCTATTACTTGGCTATTTTGCCCCATTTACCATAAACACTGTAATGTGCATACTGCTTTACTTCTACGATGATTTGGATTTCATTTCAAAGTTTTATTTTACATTTTACAGCACACACACTAATAGACATCTGCTAAACAAAGCAATGCAGTTTCACAATGAAAATAGATTTAGCTTTAAAACTTCTCTGCCCTTGAAACTCACATTCTTTAAAACAGCATTAGAACCCACATTCAATGAAAATACATCTGGCCAGTAGTAGATAAAGATTAACTTGAGCTGTTTTCAAATCATAGGCCCCTTGCACATGAAACATCCATGTGCTATTTGATACACCTTCCTGATTGTATTAAATTATATTCATTGTATAATACAGTATAGTTGTTAGAAGGCATTTTAAATGTATTGTTTTGAACATTTTCCAGTAAACAATGAAACAAAATGCATGCAACAATAATGACAAAACTGCCCAATTCAGAAAATTTCCATTTTATATATATATATATATATATATATATATATATATATATATATATATATATACACACACACACACACACACACACACACACACACAATTTCTGCAGAAGTAAAGGTCATCTAAATAATTCCACATTAAAGAGATCTGTAATTAATGAAGAGGTTGCTGTTAGCACCCAACTTTATATTTCATTGTTTCGTCTAAAAATAAAGTGGCTGTTGCTCTTGAGGAATAAATTGCCTATACTACATTAAAAAAATGATAAGCTAGTAATATTGCAATAGGGAATGGATGGCAAACTGATAACAGGTTCATTGTTACTAGATATCTCCACCAAAGAGGACATTCTCAGAACTGCAGCATCCACCCACTTTAAAAGTACAACACAGTACAGTATCAGTAATGCATCTATATACTGTGTGAGTAGAACCCACAGTCTTCTGCATCAAAAGCAAATGCACTGTCTGTTGTGCTATTAATAGCACAAATAGCCACAGCATAAGCAGCATTAAACTTCCCTTCAAGCTTTCAGCTCCTTGTAAATTGCACTCGACACTCAACTGTATCTCTCAATTTGAAGTACAAGAAATCTGGAAAAAGCCAAAATGTATTGGGGGAGGGGACAAAAGCCCAAAAACTATGGATACATTTTAAACATTGCTTGCATAATCTTGGAAAGTTGCTAGAATAAAATGCTGTGTTACCACCATGCATTTCACTGCCAAGTCTTGAACCCAGAACCTTGTGCACTACAATCAGAACAACATACCACTATGCCAAATCAGCTATTTCTTGAAAGATAGGTAGACTGAAACTTAAATGGCTATCATTTAGTGAATTCACTTCTCGCCATAGCTCTCAACTTCTTAGCACAAAACACCTAGACAAGGCCAATAATGGGCAAATACAGCCCCCAAACATACTCAGTGAATTCAGTTCTCACCATAGCTCTCAACTTGTTAGCACAAAACACCTGGACAAAGCCAATAATGGGGCAATACAGCCACAAAAATAGGGACAAATTTCAAATATTGATCTTATAAACAAAAAATTGCTAGAATAAAAGGCTTTGTGTTACCATGTACTTTCTCAAGAACATGAAGTATGAAATACAAATGCTTGTCATTATTTAGTGAATTCAAAATCCAGAAAAAACAAACATTTTTTAAGGAACAGAACAAAAATGAGACAAAAATTTCACAAGTGGTGGTGAGTAGGGAATTCAAGCTCTTGCTACCTACTCCCAAGGTACAGGGTTGTCGTCTAGCTACCAGGTATATTACCTGACTTCTTTCTAGCTACTGGGACATCACACACACACACACACACACACACACACACACGCACACACGCACACACACGCACACATGCACACACACACACACACACACACACACACACACACACACACACACACACACACACACACACACACACACACACACACACACACACACACACACTCACACACATACACACCCTTTCTTTAGTATAAACAAGTAGTACCTGCAGAGTTTCAGTCCAAAGCACCTTTTAATGCCAACCAGTCAAAAGCTTCCATTTCAAACACAAAAGTCCCACCAGAGAGCCAAAGTCCTGTCCAGTGGTGCCAACTGTCAAGACAAAAACACACTAGATTTTGTGACCCCCCAAACCAATCGCAGCAGTCACTTGTGTCACATGACTCTAAAGTATGACTAGGCTCAGGTAGGTACAAAACCTATACCATAACTTATATAATGCTAATGAGAAAGATGAAGTATCGTATCTGTCAGACACTTGGTGGATATGAATCACAACTGCACTTTTAGAATCTGAAATTCTTTGATAAACAGCGCCACTGTAGTGTAGTATTATACGCAGCACCATTCAGATTAACTGAGGACCATTAAATGTCCGTTCCTCAAACACATAAAGTGTTCAAAAAAGGAAAAGGAAAAGGATAAGGATACAAGTAAGCCAGTAAAAAGGTATTACTAGATGTCGTACTGATATCCTTTAACATGACAGTATAGGTATTCACTTACTAAATGTCCTATTAAAGTATTCAACATGAATACATCGGTTCCCAGTATGGCTATAAATAAAACAGGACTTAAGCTGGGAAGGAGCAACAGTCAAATAAGTAGCCAGAAATTTCTAACATATACATCAAATCCATGAGCTACTACCTTCCATCAATGCAACTATTTTTTTCCTATATTGAATAGCTGTAATAAACGTAGATCACTCTTGCCATAGCCATCATATTTTGTTGGCTCACATGTACCACTTGTGTAAACCACCTTTTACGGTGAATCCCTGGCAATACCAGCTATGAAAGTATTAGGGTGTACAACCTAAAATTCCTAGCTACACTCATATTAAACTGGCAAACACAAGCACTTAATGATTATCCAGTTACAGAAGCAAATGATAACATAAGTGAGAGCAATTTCCACCTGTAAAGTGGTGGTTGTCATAGTTTTCAGCTTTTGGCTACTAGAATCAGGTATGATGCAAAAATAATCAAAGAGAAAAAGCCAACATCAGAGACACTGTTTATAAAATATTTATGCTACTGTCTTAAAAACTGTGACAGAAAGGAGTACTTGAATTAACACATTTTCTAAAGTAAAAAAAAAAGCGTTTGCAAGAGTTAAGACAGTATTCTTCTGTAGACTGTAACTCTCCAACTTTCCTATGGAGACAGCAATTTTAGGACAGACAGGTCAAAATAATGTCAATAACCACAGTCATTGATCCCTTTTACTTAAGAAAATGTATGTTAATTCAGTTTCTTATATTCTATGAGCTTGTCAAGTTATCAGTATTAATACTGTAAAAAAAACAGCCCCTGATTACTTTAGAATTTGACCCCTGATTCTGGAAGTATGGACTGTCAGACTTCTTCTTCTTTCGGCTTTTCCCAGTTAGGGGTCATTACAGGGGATCACCTGTCCGCTCATGATTGGCAGTGGAGTTTTACAGTGTTGAGTTGCTAGCTCGGCACCCAACCTTGCACAGAAGGCACACACATTCACACACTCATGCCTAGGGTCAATTTAGAGTGTCCAGTCCACGTCTTTTGGGATGTGGGAGGAAACCGGAGCACCCAGAGGAAACCCACGCAACCACAGAGAGGACATGTAGACTCCGCACAGAAGACACGCCAGCTGAGGATATGTTCCTTCAAGCATCCTGTGTGTTAATTTGACCTTATCTGGATAGCAGAGTATTTTTTTTTTCATTGATTGGCAGTTTTTATAACAATAACTCAGATTTGTTCCCACCAGTTTAGCAATCTTTTCATCTATTAAGAGAATGGGCCAATTTTTCTCAATCACTTGCTTTATGCTATTAACATTACTGATATAAAACATAGTATATTTAACCTGTCCATATCCATCTCTTTTATTCACAGTCACTTCTGCATCTACTTCCTCTGTTCGCACTTTCTTAAAATATGGCTTCACCCTTCCCGCTCTCATTCCTTCCACTTCAGTCAGGATTTCCTTCATCTCACTGCATTTATATCCCCTAGCTCCAAAGATACTCTCCAGTTGTTCTATTCCTTTTTTGAAGCCTTCCTCTTTGTGTTGTAACCTTGACATTCTCATCCCCTCACCTTAAACTACATTTTTAAATACTGTCCTGGGATGCATACTATTATTCCTATATAGAATGTGAGTTCTATAACATTGTTTTCTATAAACACTGGTGGTAAATGATAAATCATGCTCTCTAGTAACCATAATATGCAAAAACTCAATCATTATTATTGAGGACTTAATTGTAAACTTGAGAATGTCAGATGTAGTATATAGAAACTCCACAAACATTTCTAACTGTTGTTGCATTCCCTCCCAAATCAAAAACACGTCGTCCACAAAATGGCGGTAAAATGTAACGTATTTTTTAAATATGTCTGTGCAAAAAACTCTCTCAACTTCCCATTGTGCTACCATTGAATTCGCATAACTATTCGCACAGCTCGTACCCATGGCTACCCCATGCTGTTGCCAATAATATTGACCATCAAGCACAAAGGCATTATTATTCAGCACTATTTCCATAAAACTGCATAGTAATCTAATATGCCTTTCATCATAGGTTTATAGGTTCATAGGTGTGTACTAGGCTAATGGCCCTGGAGCCTTTACAAGCCTAGCCCATAGACGTGCCCTGGCACTGTGGTGCCTGAACTTAGTTCCCAGTGCCTCTATCAAGTAGAGCCACTGGAGTGATCCCCGGGGTGAACTTTCTATTTCCTATCCACTCATCAAGATTTCTCTTGAAGAGGGATAGTGAGGTGCTCTCCTTGACATGTATGGGAAATCTATTCCAGAGCACGGGCAGTCTCTGGGTTATGAACCTGTCCCTCCAGCATGTTCTGTTGATTGTGGTAATGAGGTTGAGGTCTCTGGAGCATGTGGTGTGGAGGGACTGGGATTTCTTTAGATGCAGCATTTCTAACAGAGCTGGGTCAGACATGGCTTTGTAAGTCAAGAAGAGATCACCTCTTAGTAGACGATATAAGACAGAGAATAGCTTGAGTTTTTTTTTTTTAGTCTGTCCATTTAGGACATGTGTTTAAGGCCTAGGATCCTCTTCATGAAGGACTTTTGTGGCCTCTCCAGCTGTTGGAGGTGTCTAAGTGAGGTACATGCCAAATGGGGCATTACACTCGATGACTGGTCTAACAAAGGAAGAGTAGAGAGAAATGATGACCTTTTTCTTCCTGGATGCAAAACCCTTGGTAATGAAATGTGCCACGCAGAAAGACTTTCTGACCACAGTGGCAATGTGGTGGTGGAAGGAGAGGTTGCTGTCAACCTGTGTCCCCAGATCTCTTATTATAATGCCTTCAGTGTTCAGTGGGCTCCAATCGATGTGATAATTAGTGGGAACTGAGTTTTTCCCAAAGGGGATCACAACGCATTTTTTGGCATTAAGCTTAAGGTCATGATTTCAACACCAGTCATTGGTCTCATTGAGGACTCTCTGTAGGATGCTGCATAACTTGGGGAGTTAATAATGGCTCCCAGCTTGCAGTCGTCTGCGAACTTGGTCAGCCAGAGTCCCTCCATGTTGGCCTGGACTTCTGAGAAGTAGATGTCAAACAGGAGAGGGCCCAGGACCAATCCCTGTGGGACTCCACTCGTGACTGGTCGGCAGTCTGACTTGGAGTCCTCTACTTTCACACTGTGGGTTCTATCTGCGAGCCAATTTGCAACCCACCTAATGATATAGGTGTTCATGCCTAGTTTGGCGAGTTTATCAGTAATTCCTGAGTGAGGGATGGTATTAAAGGCCTTGGCCAGATTGAGCTAGGCTGTATGAGCTGCCTTACCTTCATCCACACCTCTGGTGACTGACTCAAAGAAGTCAGCCAGGTTGAGCAGGCATGATCTACCTTTTACAAAACCAAATTGCGTGTGATCTAGAGTTTGGAGATTCCCTATATCCTTGTTAATTTTATAGGTCCACGATGGTGCGCTCCATAGCCTTACATATCAGACTCATCAGGCTAATATGGTGATAATTTCCAGGGTCTGTAGTCGCTCCTCCTTTATGGAGAGAGAGATAACTGTTCATCACTCAGTAGGGACAAAGCCTGAGGTGAGGCTGAGAGTGAACAGGGCACACAGTTGTGGTGCCAGTTCACTTTGTAATTCATGTAGAACACAGCTAGGGATATTGTTGGGTCCCATGGAAGCTGTATACTTGGCCTTGGACAATGCAGCCTTAACAGTAATGCTGGGTGCCTGGCATTCATCTGGTATTGAGATTGGTCCTTTGGGGGGGGGTGTAGTTGGCACTGAATCTGTCAGCCAGTATGTTGGCATTATCTGATGGCTCAGTATAGGAGGTACCATTGTGCAGTAACTCAGAGCATATCTGGGTATTGCTGTGGAGATTCTTGATATAACTATAGAAGGCTTTGTGTTTTTTTTTTTAGTGTCTGCCGTAATTCTGCCTTCATTCCTGGCTTTGGAGGTTTTGATGTGGGATCTCAACTTTTTGTTGAGGCTAATAAGGGAATTTTTCCAGTCTTGGGACTTCACCTTTTTCTGCAACAGTTTCTTCCTTCTGTTGCAGAGTTTATTAATGGCAGGGGACCACCAGATTGGCTTCCTTTTTTTTTTGGAGGACAGCGTCTTGGTTCTGTTGGGTATGGCTAGTTCCATGCATTTATATACGTGTTGTACAGTGCACTGGTGTATGATTCAGCAGCAATGCATCTATTTTCCACTGGCATGGGTGCCATAAAGTTAGCCACCTCTGTTTTTAGGAGCCAAAATCAGCTTTGGAGAAGTTTTTCATTGTGGATACCTTTGCAGGAGGTGTGAGAGAGATGTGGATTTCCATGGTGATTAGTGGTCGGATCTAACCAGGGAGGAATTGACTATTGGTGTAGAGCAACGGCTGCCCATGTTAGTAATAACCAGGTCAAGGATGTTGCTTCCTCTAGTGGGGGCAAGAATGAGCTGGTCCATGGCATTGGAACTGATGAATTCCAGGAAGTGTTGGTCCAGTGCATTGGTGCACGAGTAGTTTTCCCAGTTAATGGAGGGGTAGTTGAAGTTACCTAGTATAAGAGGGTTGGGTTGGATCTTAATAGTTTCCAGGGTGCTTAGGAATGTGGAGTGAGAGTCTTAGGACATGGTTGGAGACCTGTAGCAGGCTTCGACCAGAATCGCCATCTTACCCAATGTTAGTTGTACCTGGAGTATCTTAGATGCATTATACTGGGCTACTAGTCTGAAGGTGTGCATATCCTTTATGAATATGGAGACACCACCACCTTTGGAGCTTCGCTCCATGTTCTGGGGCCAAAAGGTGTGGAATGAGTTATAGCCTGGTAGCACAGGGGTGCCTTCTGTTGCTTTAAACCAGGTCTCTGTTACAGCACAAATGTCAATGTTTTCCACTTTGAGGAGTGATTCGAGCAAGTGCATCCTGAGATTAAGACTTCTCGCGTTGAGCAGCATGACCCTCAAATTGCATTTATTTATAGCTGTTACAGTGGTAATTTGGTCTTTGGAACACCACCTAAAAAAGGCACTATAGGGGTGGCAAGAGCCTTAGCCAGTACCCGGAATCCCAGGGGTGACAGATGCAGGCCATTTCTGGCAAAGCATCGAGGTCCGTCAATCATGTCATCCCAAGCAGACAGACACTGGATCTCCCAACTACTACATTCCCTTAAAATGTCTCCTAATATATTCAATGCCATGATCGTTGGGTATAACTGTAAACAATGATACTACACCCATAGTTACCAGCAGTGTAGATTCACTCAAAGAGCATGCATTAGTAAAAGTGGATAAATTTTGTAAAAAATGCTTGGTGTCTTTCAATATTATTTCAGGTTTATCTAACACAGGTCTCACTTATTTCTCTATAAAAATAGAAAAGGGCTTGGTTACCCACCCTCTACCCGCTACAATGGGTCTAAAGGGTGGGTTAACCAAGATCGTATGTACCTTCAGTGATGATTGCAACATGGGTGCCTTTGGAAAATCTACTGAGAGAAACTGCATTAATTCTGTCATGATGGAGTAACTCATTAAATACTCATTCAACGTTATTTGAATCCTTCTAATTATTCTACTTATGAATCCTGAAGTAATTTTTCAATATACATCCCCATCTCCAAGCATAACCTTTACTGAATCATAATAATATTCTCTATCCATCACCACTATCATGCCACCCTTGTCAGCGGGTCGAGTGACAATGGAATCATCCCCTTTAATCAACTTAAGAGCTTCCTGTTCAGCATATGTTAAATTGTAAAAACATTTACCATACCCCCTTTCTTCAGATAAATGTTGTAACTCACCTTCACAAATCCTAGCATATGCTTCGAGAATGGGGTGATTCACAGGCACATACTTATTCAACCTTTTAAAACCATCGGTATGCATATTTTCATTATCTGGATGTATTAACTTAAGCATGACATTTCTAGTAAAAACTTTCAAGTCTATTAATGTCTGCGAAATTTCTGCATTCCTTGCAGGGATAAAAGATAAACCCTTGTAAGTATAGTCAGTTCTAGCTTGCTTAGTGTCCTTCTAGATAAATTTAAAACTAATGATTCTTTGAGCCCCGAATCTTTTGGATATCTTTTGGATATTACACTGGGTCTGTCGATTGTTTCCATTTCGTCTGCCCTCAACTCTTCGATCGATATACTTCTTGCCCCTTTTAAATATGAATAGGAAAAGGTGGTTTAGGAAATTCTTGTTGTTCCACCATAAAATTCTGTTTCCTTGTAACCACACAGGTCCCTCTTGTATTGTTCTCTCAACCTCCTTCACTACTGGCATAGCAACTTGGCTCATGATTACATCTTCTCTCTGCAAATGATTCCCTTCACTGGTTATCATGTTATCATTCACAGGAATACTCTCAACTGTCATATTAGTCTGTGATTGACTAACCACCTCAGTCAACTCACTCGCTCACTCGTATTTTCAGTCCTAGGCCAAGAAAATACATGGCCCCCTCTGAAATCAGTAACATCTCTGCCTAGCTTTTTCTTCTTTTGGTTAATTAAACATCGTTCATAGGCAGTCACATTATCTGTCACACCATCAGTTCCTCTGTCAACTGCTGCTGGCGGAAATGTTTGATATATTGATTCCTGTAATTTCTGAATCTCACCTATTAACTTATCTTCTTCTGTTCTAAAAAACTTGTTCATCAGTCTCATAATATCCTAGGCCTGTTTCAATGTTCATATTTTGCCAATTAGCCAGTAGTTCAGGCTATTGAGTTCCATATGTTGACATTTTTAGAACTCTTAAACCCCTCGGAACCACTCGCAACTTAAGGCAGGCCTCAAAATAGAATCTCTGCATTTGCAGATTCTTCAATTTATATAAGCAATCTTCAAGACTATTCAGTCCCCTTCTCAAGGCCACAGTATCATAAACACTTTCACCAACTTCACTATCACAATTAGTACTAAAATCATGTACAATAGAGGAATTGGAGGTAGGGGATATAAACGCAATGAGACAAAGGAAATTCTGACTGAAGTGGAAGGAATGAGAGGGGGAAGGGCGAAGCCATATTTTGAGAAAGTGCGAACAGAGGAAGTAGATGCAGAAGTGACTGTGAATAAAAGAGATGGATATGGACAGGTTAAATACACTATATTTTATACCAGTAATGTTAATAGCATAAAGCAAGTGATTGAGAAAAAATGGCCTATTCTCTTAACAGATGAAAAGATTGCTAAACTGGTGGGAATGAATCTGAGTTATTGTTATAAAAACTGCCAATCAATGAAAAAATTACTCTGGTATCCAGATAAGGTCAAATCAACACACAAGATGCATGAAGGAGCATATCCTTGTGGCAAATGTAGATATTGTGAGCATATAGACAAAGAATCAGCTGTTTTTTCATCCAGACACGGGTAAACAGTATAGATTCAGGGTAAGGGCTGATTGTAATACTAAACATATGATGTATATGGCAAGATGTGTCTGTTGTCAAAGATTTTACATAGGGAAGACAGATCGTACCCTTATGGAACATATTAGAGAACATTTATAAAGTGTTAAGAATGGAAATAGAAATAATGCCATAGCTGAATATGTCCTGAACACTAGACTTGAACATGATTTTAAATTTAGGGTGATTGAAGTTATACACGAAACAGCTAGAATGGGTAATGTAGAAAACAAAACTGAAGGGGCAGAATTGAGATGGATTTTGAAACTCAGGGCTGACAATGGAGCTGGACTCAATTAAGTGGTTTCCATTAATCCTTTACTCAAAGCGAGAGACTTACCTAGGTAACTTTGTGTATATATGAGTCTAGCTATATTTTGTTGTCGTGATGGAGTGCTCAAATGCTTAACTTTGTTTATAAAGCAGGATATGCCTTTAAGAAAGCTTGGATAATGATGTCATTAATGAATAGGAGGGGACAGTACATATCACTGGATTTTTTAAGTTAAAATGTTTTATAAGTGTACGTTGAACAAACGTCTGTTATTAAGGTCTGAAAAAGCCACACTGATGTGGTGAAAGCACTTACCTAAATAATGTACAACTTGGTTTATTTTATATGCTTGCTGTGCTTCATTTTGCCTATAAGTATTTAATTTTATTACCAGTCATAACAAATTTACCCAAGTTGATGTAAAGGTATTTTTCACGTGTTCCACAGACTTAACAGACTCTCTAAAACCCAAGTTTTGTATCACTTCATTTTCCAACATATCCTTGATATTAAATCTAGATTTAAAAATGAAATTCAGATGATTACCAATCTTATCCTGCAAATCCCCATATTTTTTCCAATAAATCCCAATGTTTGCTCATAATGTCTTGAATATCTTTGTTGTTCTCAGAAAATGACAAACATGGAGCAATACGAAAATCAACTTGTCTTCCACAAATTTATTTAACAGAACAGGCTGCTTTAAAATAGCAGTGATGTGGTCAGATATCTTACTGACCACTTCAGTGATAACCTCCTCAACCAGTTTAACAGAATACTGATATTCTAAAAATACTGTAGCTATATTAATTTAGTGCATTCTTGATAGAACCCAAAACATTAGACACCAAACAGAACAGCCTAATAAATTGGACCTTAAAATATTCTTCCTAATTCTAAAGGAGTATTTGTTAGAAAAATGAAGTTATGAGTTACTAAATGTGGACTTCCTGAAAGTATTTGATTCAAAACAGCCTAGAGAAACACTTTTACTAACCAAAACATCCAATTAGTTAATAAATGCAAATATTCATATGTAAATCTTAAAAGTTAATAGTTTCTTCCAAAGCAATTTAAATACTGCTTTAAGGAATCAAGATCATTGTCCCACAGCAAAAAGACATCATCCAGCAACCTAGCATACAACTTTATATGCCAGAATAGTTCACTATTAAACACAACATCACTCTCCCATTTACATAAAATCAAACTGGCAAAAATTGGAGCAGATGCAACTTCCATTGCTTCCGCAGTCTTCTGATGAAAAAATCACCTTCAAAATGAGCAATTGGTTTTAAGGATGATGTCAATAAATCCACAAATCGGGGGGGGTGGCCAAGATGAGCACTGAGTAACAGCACTTTCTCTCTACTCTGTCTATACTATATATATATATATATATATATATATATATATATATATATGAATATAAATTCTATTAATCATTCTTTAGGATAGTATATAAACATTTTTGCATTTTTTTTTATTTTTCTGTCAAAATTTATTAGAGAAAATATCTGGACTTCATACTATAGGATGAGTTATTCCAAATCTACACTTCAAGAAACAACTATTAAAAAGAACTTCGGTCACTATTAATTAAAATTCAAGAACTGACAGCAGAGATTGATAGAATGGATGTGAAACTGGATAGTTTCAAAGAAAAATGTTCCCAGCAAATGGAAATATTACACGAAGACGTTAAATAGCAAAAGAGATAGATTACTAGTATAGATACTTCACTAAATGATACGGACACTAGAATTCAGGAAGATGAGCACAATTCAGACTTTCTTTTAAAACAAAATACTCTTTTACAAGCAAAATTTGATGAGCTGGAGAATAGATCAAGAAGAAATAATATCAGACTTTTTGGTTTGCCTGATAATGTTGAAGAAGGTAATATGAAAAAATTCTTAACATCTTGGCTCCCTGATGTACTACAGCTTCCTGAAGCTCTCTTAAATGGGATGGAAAGAGGACGCAGGTCCTTGGTCACTGCAAACAAAGGTAAATCCAATTATACTAAATCTGTTATAGTGAAGTTTTTATCTTCTTATGACAAGGAGATAGTGTTAAAGACTGCTTGGGCTAAATCTCCTATCAAATATTAAAAAATGTCATACACTTTGATAATGATTACTCATCTTCTGTAATTGCCAAAAGAAATATTTTTTGCCAATGCTAAAAAAATTAAAGAAAGCCCAAATAAAGGCACACCTATTATTTCCTGCCAGATTAAAAATATTTCTTCAAGATCGTCCAAAAATATTTGATGACATAGACTCTGCCATTACCTTTGTCAAAACAAGAAAACTGCTTGATAAAATAGAGGATATGAAGTGGGCAAATGCCAGCCTGAAAAGAAATGCTGATAATTCCTGGAAGACCTCTGAATGTAAAAAGAAGCTCAAAAATAAGTGACTTATTAAGCTATTTTACTATGGCTTTTTTACCCAAGTCTTAAAAACTAACCCAGAAGTTGGGGAAGTGGAAATGGTTCAACAGGTGAGTCTTTGTTTAAAAGTTTTTTTTTTTATGGTACATAGTTGTTTTAATGGTATTTTATAGTTTGTTATTATTAACTTTAGTTTATTCTGGTTCAATTTCTATAACAAGTAAAAGCTATTTATTTATTCATTTATTTATCTTCATATAGTGGTTGTTGTCTTGTATAATAAATGCTCCTGATATATTTGGGACTGAAATGTATGGTATTTTGGGGAACTATAGTAGATCTGGAGACTTATAGATTAGAAAATGAGAATCTTTGTTACAATAGAATCTCTTTCATTTGTTTTAAACTATTTGCTGTTTTATTTCTCTGCCTCTCTGTGAAGAGAGACTCTTCACTGATATTGTTGCCATATTGTTGCTTTAATAATTATGTTTCCCATCTCCTGTTCTGCTGTTGGAATGTGGTATTATTTCTGGTAATAGATATATGAACAGTTTATCTTTTCTCCCTTTCAGCGACCTGGTATGTTTTGAAGTAATTCATTTGATATTTATTTTAGAAATGTAAATATTTATGGAGAGGTTTTAATTTATTTCTTTTGTCTTTCTTTCTGTTTTCCTCTTTGCTGTTGGTTGTAAAGGAATGGATGATTTTGTATAGAATGATATGTTTGTGGTGGTCTAGTGGTTTGCTAGGTTTGGGAGATGGAGTTTGTTGGTCCTTTAACATTTTATATTACTTTTCTTCCTCCCTTATGTCTCTCTTATTGTTCATTTTATGTTTCCTGGTTTTCCCATGAGCTAATCAACAGTTTTCTCAGTGAAAAGCTGTAAATGTATTCCCTCCACAAACTTGTGCATCTGATCTGTTAAACAGCCTTGGTTTGTCCTTACATTGTAGCTGCTATAGTGGAGAGCAAGAAAAAAGTGTTGTTTCCATGGAAATGTTTATAGTCTGAACCCTGTGCTGAGAAGCTTCGTAAATGCTGAATAATAGTTAGAATAGATGTTTTTTAATGTCATCTATGGCTTGGTTGAAAAACTGCATCTAAATAACATATTTGATATGTCTGCTATATTTAAAACATTTATGAATGTCCATAATCAAAGCTCTTTTCACACACTTAAACATTTTGTACACTTGTCTTCATAATTCTATTGTGGTTGTGTAAGTTTTATATTGATTGGTATGACAAGCATATAGTATACATGACAGTGTTGTTAAAATGAAGGCTTTGGTGTGGATAGGTGTGTCTGTGGTGGTCTAGTGGTTTGCTGGGTTTGAGAGATAGAGTTTCGCAGCTTTGTGCTGTTTCTTGTTGGCTTTTTTCTCTCTGTTGCCTTTTTGTTTTATCTGCTTTGTGTTTCTTGGTCCTGCAGTGAGATAGTCTGTGGCTTACAAAAATAAAATAAAAGGAAGAAGAAGATAGCTGCAAAAGTTTTCCCTCCTTGGTCTTGTGCATCCGAACTACTGAATGACTCTGCTACCTGTTAGTACTGTGACTGCCTCAACCGAAAGCAAGAAAAAAAATGTCATTTCGATGAAGCTATTTGCGGTCTGAACTTTGTACTGAGATCTCTCCCAGAGCTGGATAATAGCTTGAGTAGACGGTATTTGGTGCCATCTACAGGTCAAATGTATGAACTGCAGCTAAGCAACCAGTATAATATAATTGTTATATTAAAAGCATTTATGAGAGTGTATAATCAGAGAATTTTTGATACATTTATACCTCTATGTTTCTTCACTTTTATTTATAATTCTATTTTATGTAATTTAAGCCTCTTTTGATTAGTACAACAAGCATAAGGCATACATAGTAACACCATTAAAGTATTATGAAAGAAGAAAGGAAAAAGAAAGGAAATTAATATATACAAAGCTTTTTATGACACCTAAGCAGAAGTTAATATTCTTTTACAAGTCACAAAAATCAGAAATAAAAATAATTCTATTACAGGTAGAAAATAAATAAATAATGGCTGAAACAATATATTATATATGTCTATATTTGCTACATACAGTATAGTCTCAGATGCAGAAGTTTACCATATAAGTTAGTATTTTGATATATTCTGACAAATCTAGAAGTTCTTTCAGGTTACTAAAGGTTTTAAAGATACATGGAGATGGGGAAATGTTGTTAGATAGTGGCACAATACATAAAGAGACGGGCTTAGTCTACTTGATTATTATAATAGTCTATTACATATAAATTAGTTATGATTTTTGCATTATTATGTAATACATGTCTGGTATTTATGATATGCTGAATTCATATGACAAAAGTTAAAATGAAACAGTTTCATTTGATTTACTTTAATTTGTTTCTTGAATTGGTGCATACAATTCTAATGGATGCTTGTGAACTTATGCAACAGCATATATAATTCCACAGGGAAGAGATGAATGTTGTTGCTAGCCTGATGGTCAATTTGGGTGACAGATGTCACTCAAATTAGGAGTTTTTAACTCCAGGAGGTTTGAAAGAGTCTATGTTATTAATGAAGGTTATAAGTTTCTGTTAATAGTTATTATGATATTTACCAAATCTTACAAAATTTAATGTGATGTAAACACATTTCATTGGATAAATGTTTTTCATGTTTTATGTGTAAATTATAATTGTATTCTTAATAGTTTCTATTCACTTATAAAAAATGGGAAAAAAGGAGTGTTATTCAACAACAGATATTCAGAACATTAATGTTTCATGACATCATTAAAGTGCATATCATTAAACATCAATGGATTAAATAATCCTAATAAGAGAATATCTTGAACAAATATCTTAAATTGTATAATACTCAGTTAATATTTCTCCAAGAAACTCATTTACTAACTTAAGATGTCACAAAATTGAAATCAAAATTTTGCAAACTTTTGATTAGCTCAGAAAATGCACAAAAAAGAGGGGTGGCCATACTATGGAAAAATATATTACCTGTGCCTAAAATAATTGACACCTACAAAGATAACAAGGAGATGTTATCTTCAGTTATTATATAAATTAATAAGACAATTTTGACTTTAATAAATATGTACTGGATTCCAGGCATTGGACCTACAACAGTGAAACAACATATAGAGCATATAGTTCAGTTTTCTAAGGGTAGTATTATTCTTGCTGGGGATTTTAACTGTATTTCTGACATAAAAGACTCTAGTACTAGTGGTAAAAGGAAAATTCCAACTATAGCTAAATTATTGAATGAATTCTCAGATTCATACATGATGAAAGATATTAATAACTTTTCTTATCCTAAGTCACTGCTCTATACATTCTACTCACATAGGTATAATTCATATTTAAGAATAGATAGGGTATTAATTTCTAATAACTTAACCAATTTCTTATCAAACTCAAAAGTGATTTCTTGTCCTCTTTTGGACCATAATTCCATAACATTTGATTTTATACTAAACTCCACATTTAATGTTCACATTAAATGGATGCCAGCCTATATAATTAAACTCAAAGATTGTATTGATTTCTTCACTACAGAAGTACAAATTTTATTGAACTTAATAGTACACAGGGAACGTCAGAAATATACGTTTGGGATGCTCTAAATGCCTACCTATATGGTAAAATTATTGACTGGTATAAAAAGAAAAGCATTTCATGGGATAAAGACCTTCAAGATATACAAACAAGTTAGATACTTTAAGGCTTGATGCTTCAAAGAATCCAGGTAAGAAAGACAGAACAAATGAAATAAATACCTTAAACAATACATACATGGACATTTTAAACCATAAAGTTATGATAAATATTGAAAAATATAAACATTACCTTTTTCTATAAATCCTAGCTCCATGAATATACTAGCCAACAAAACTAAAAGATTAAATAAACTTCACCATATTAAAGACATCTATTCTCCAACAAAAGAATGGTATCTGATTTACCAAATATATTAAGTTTAGAGATTTTTTTAAAAATTAAATCAGCCCAATGATAACATTAATAGTACAAAAGAAACTCAATCTTTTATACATAATATAAAGAACATACTATTTGAAGCACAAATAAAATTAATAAGTAAACAAATATCTTTTAAAGAAGTAAAAGATCAAATAACCAAACTTAAGCAAAATAAAGCTCCTGGTAATGATGGTATCATTTCTGAAATCTATAAGGTTTTGCGTGCTAAAGCATTAACTCTGCTACATACAATATTCACTATAGCTCAAAATAAAAACATTATACCTCCCTCTAGGAAATACACATTTATTTCTCCCATAATAAAGTCTGATAAAAATCCTGTAAAATGTGTTTTATTTAGGCCCATTTTGTTATTAAATACAGAGTATAAAATGTTCATATCTATTTATGCTGATAGACTTAAACATTGTTTACCATCCCTGGTAGATATGGATCAAACAGGTTTTACAATTAATAGAACTTATTATGATAACATCAAGAGAACAATAACTTTAATTGAATCAGTAAAAGCCTTGAAGAATAATTTGACTCTTGCTAGTTTAAATATTAACTGTGCCTTTGACTCAGCTAATTGAAATAATCTTTTTATCTTACTGAAGGACTTAAACTTTTCTAATAGCTTTATTAACCTTATAACTCAATTATATAATGAAAGTCAAGCCTACATAAAAATAGGCACAAGTATATCCCAGAACATACCCATTGTAAAAGGAACCAGACAAGTTTGCCCTCTATCTCCACTTTTATTTACATTAATTATGGAGCCTTGGGCTAACCTAATAAGGGACAACAATAATATACAAGGATATAGCTTAAATTGTAATGAAACATCAAAAATCCAAATGTTTGCTGATGATGAATTAATCACTCTTGGTAGTACTAACCCTACCTTACAAAATTGTTTAAAAATATGGATATATTTCAAAAAAGATCTGGTCTTAATTTTAATAATTCTAAAACACATATCCTTCTAATTGGTTCCAAAAGTTATAATATACAAGACCAATATAAAAAATATATACCTCAGACAAATAAAATAGTTAGGTATAATTATAGCAACCAATATTAAAGACATCTTACACCTACATTATAGTAAAAGTATAACTACCACAGAGACTCTAATTAGTAAGTGGAACAAGATTTTATTTACAATGGATGAAAAACGTTCCATTATAAAGATGATCTTTCTTCCAAAGATATTCTACATAATACAGTCTATCTCTATTCCCCCTACAGGCTCTTTTATTAAAAAAATTAACACACTGATTAAGAATTTTTATGGCATCTGATAAAGCCTAGAATTGCATTGTCCTATCATATGTATAGCTGGGAAAATGGAGGTATATCTCTACCAAATCTAAAACTTTATTCAATGCTGTCAGTTATTAAAACAATTGTTTATCTAATGGATGGAGAGTATTTTGCAAAATGGAAGGAAATTATGTTACATTTATCCCAAAATACCAAACATGAAAATAGCAAACATTTACCACAGTTAATAAATAATTAATTTATATGGAATATGAGAGGGTATTTTTCCAATTATTCCATTCGAATGATTAAATCTACTGATATAACTTTAATTCTAAGGGCTTTTAAAAACTTTATATTTAGGTTTAGAATCTTTGAAAATTGGCTGTTCCTCATCTTCCCTATTGCCTATACACAAGGTATAATTCTATCTGCAGATCATTCTAAAATGTTATTAAAACAAAAATAATTGATGTTTTGGCATCAAATGTTAAATAAAAATGAGGTAAAATCTATGAATGTTTTTATGGATGAATATAACCTTAAATCTCTATTTTGGTCAGATTTGCAAGAGTTTAGAAAATATATTCTAGATAAGCTAATTTTAATCCCTTCAAATGCTAAAAATTCAATACCCAAAGTTATCCAATATTTGATTTTATACACTTATAATACATTACCAGTTAAAATAGTATATCATATATTTATAAAGTAATTAAACAAGATCTAGATGTATATTCAGATAACTATTGGAATTCATTTGCAGCAATTAATAGTTTTATTCCCTCAGAAAAAGGCAAAGTTAATTTCCTTCAGTCCGCCAGCAAAACCACTACCTCCATTAATTGGAGAATCCTCACATGGAGATTTTTACATAAATCTTTCATCTCACCTCAGAAAATGAGTAAGATAATTAAACAAGATGTTGTTTGCTGGATATGCTGAATGGAATCATATATTTTATGACTGTGTATTATTAAATACATTTTGGGAGGAAGTTAACACTTTTTTTACAGGCAATTTTTACAGACAATTTTATGCTTAAAAAGTCACTTGTATTATTCAATACACCTGTCCCAGACTGTATAAATAAAAACAAATATTCTTTAATCTTGTCTATACTTTCCATTAAACAGTCAAAACACAACGCCTCGCTCGTACAACATGCTCGGCCAAACCAAAACGAACAAAACACAAGAGGCCAGCATAGATAGTCCAGACTATATTGTAGTGATCTTGAAGGACATAAAAATATCCCGAAATAGATCAAATTCAAACCAGTTTCGGCAAATGCCTTCTTCAGTGAAAAATAATGATGTCAATAAACACAGACCTACTGAATATTTATATAATACACCAGCCAATGGCTATCAATGGTGTGGTCCATACCCTTATTTTTTTTAATACAAAATACTGTTGTAATAATATGTATAAATTACAACATATTCGTGGTAATTAAAACCACCTTGACATACAATAAATATTGGTGTATGTATATGGATGTTATATAAAAATACTATCCATATAATTATAGGAAAATAATATATTTAATGTATGATGGTAGATATATGGTAGTGAACTGCTATTAGTTAACTGCATCAGAAATAAAGTAATAAATGGCATATGCATAATATTAACATATAAAATGCTAGGACTGACCAAATAATACAACATACTTGCTAACCAACAAAATATGTTAGTATAAATAATACATTAAGGAGATATCCATATGAGCCAAGTAATACATAAATCAATGTGTATATGAACAATATACTTATCATAAGTGGTCATTTAGACCAGGTGGAAACAAGGCTCCAAGATGGATAATCCAGTATTTTCTTTATGGCTCAGTATGTTTTGCCATCCCTGTTGATTATTCCTATTACCAGTGATTCTGTCAATAACAGTAAACATAAACTTTGCTGTAGGGTGTTTAATAGTATGTTGATAAAGAGCATTCGTAGGTTTCTTATTCCGAATATCACTCTGATGTTCACCTATTCTTATTCTAAGTGATCGTGATGTTTTTCCTACATATAAGGCAGAACACTGGCATGTGGCCAAATATATAACCCAGCTACTTGAACAATTAGCAAATATCCTGAGATTATAAACTTTACTAGTGTTAGAACTTGTAAATTGTTTCAACTTGTTCACCTGGTTACATGAAGAACAATGACCACAAGGGAAAGTTCCCAAAAGCTCATCCCCTGCTATTGTCAATTGTTTATATTTGGCTCCTCCACTTTCCCTCTGTTTATAGTGGTTGAACAGGGATCCCAGAGTTCTGCCCCTCCTATATGACAACTGGCATTTTGTTCCTAAAGTATCACAAAGAAAATCATTAGCCATCAGAATATTCCTGTTATCATTCAAAACATTTCTTATCGCCTGATGATTCCTACCAAAAAAGGACTGGAAAGAGATAGATATTGAATAACACTGTGGTCTCACAATTAAAATAGATGAAGAAAAAGAGCTCTGGAGTTTTGAGGACCAGAGTAATCAATTTAATCTCCTAAGGACTTTCTTATTGTTTTGAAGTTTCTGCAACTCCATTATATACTTGGTAGATCCCCTTTTTCAGACCACATGCATGCTGACCCACTACCCCTTTTCACAGTAAAAAACAGCACATTTTTAAGAGAATTGGGAGAAACATTAAACAGCCATCTTGTCTTTATCAAACTGTTATTTCTGTATACAAATCTAAGATGGTCTCTTCATTGGAATCCTGATTTTCCAGTATTGGAGTTCAACATATATCATGTTATACTAACTCAGCATACAATTTCAAAAAGGGTCCTTTATTTGTTTTAGAAAATGCTGGTATTTCCTGAGGGCAACTGGGTAGGAGAAATAAGCTGGGGCTGTAACAGAAAGCAATGTGGATCTGCTATGGTTAGTATTTGCCATAAAATGTGGGACTGTTCCACAGTCTTCAAGTGCTGAGATACAGTGGTGGGGTGGTTTAAATAATTTTAGGATTGGTTTTCCCTTGCTCCAGGTTACCTGTTTTGGTAGGCAATTTGCCAAGTCTTGGACCACAGACCCCCTTATATAGAGAATGGATACTGCTACTCTCAGTAGTCTTACTAATAGTGTATATAACTTCAAAATGGGTAACCTCCACCTATGTAAAGGGGAAGCACTTAGAATTTGGATGGTTAAAAGTGGCAGAGGTTCTGTAATATTCACAATAAAGCAATAGTAGACATCAATGGACCATCTAATATACATATGGGATTAAATACAACTGACCAGTAAGCACAGCTCTTACAAGGTCAAAAGACAAACCAGCTGTACTACTTTTCCGAATGAACCTCTTACATGACAATACCTATAGAAAGTGCTATATATATGGCTATCTGTTTTAATCTTTTACATTTGATGTAATTAGCCCTACAGTAAAGGGTATATGGCACATCTTATTATTTCCTCTACCCTACTGATATTTAGGATCTGCAGTCTATTAAGACCTCTGGGTGGCCACGGTGGTGCAGCAGTTAGTGTTGCCACCTCACAGCAAGAGGTTCTCCGGTTTGATTCTTGGCTGGGGTGCCTTCTGTGTGGAGTCTGCATATCCTCTCTGTGGTCATGTGGGTTTCCTCCAGGTGCTCCGGTTTCCTCCCACATCCCAAAGACATGCAGTAGGTGGATTGGACACTCTAAATTGGCCCTAGGTGTGAGTGTGTGCATGTGTGTGCCTTCTGTGGAAGGTTGGGTGCCGGGCTGGCAACTCGACACTGTAAAACTCCACTGCTAATCATGAATGGACAGATTATCCACTGTGGCGACCCCTAACTGGGAAAAGAAGAAGTCTATTAAGACCTCTCTATTTCACTTTATTTATTTGTTTTAATAAAGCTAGGGAAAAAGCATCAGAGTCACTCTACCAGCTTCTGGAAAGTGAATCATAGATGGCACAAATAAACTCTATCACATTGCAAGGCAAAGTCAGACAGATAAAGAAGGCAGTTATCAGATAGCCTTAATAAGGATGCTAAATAACAACCTGACTACCAGTACACAAGACATCAAAAGAAGATGAAAAGAATATCTTCACAGCTTCTAAAAGAAGAAAACCCCACATAAGTGTTTCTACCCTAACCACACCCTGCAATGAAAGAAGAGTCCTAGTAAATAAATAAGTTTAATTAAATACAAAAGGTACTAAAGTTAAATAAATATATATGCAAACTTGTTACATTTGTACAGTTTTGTCACACTACACAGAGTTAATAACTACAACTAGATGCTCCATTCATTTTGGTGAGGTATACAGACATTTACATTTTTTCAATCACAAATTCATTAACTCTATTGCAGCAAACCCCTTCCCCTCTTCACCCACGCCCCTTGTGGAGTAGTGACCTTGGGGTTTATATATGAATATTAAAGAGGGAAAGACTCCAAGCAAGAGGGATGTGTGGAAGAAGAACAAATATTGAAAGCCATTGCAACAATATTTTTCTTCTTAAAAAATGCTTTTTATGCAATGCCTTTCAATAAACAGGATAGTATTTATTTATCCATTTATTCATTTCTTTATGTTTGTTGACTGGGATAGTCTGACTAGGCTAAGAGACACTTTTCAAAGGCACCCCAGGGAGAAACCCTTCAAACAATCAGAAAGTACAGATGCAAATATGAGTAATAGGTTCATAGGTTCATAGGTTCATACTAGGCTATCTGCCCTAGGGCATTTATAAGCCTAGCCAGAGTGTGTTTGGCTTTCACCACCTATTTTAAATTAATTTTGCTATGCCCTTTTTCGAGGTTAGTATACTGTGCCTCTGTCTAACAGTGACACAGAAGTGATACCCGGGGTAAACCTACGATCTCCTATCCACTCATCAAGATTCCTCTTGAAGAGAGTCAGTGAGAGACTCTGCCTAACCTGGACTTCGATTTTATTCCAGAGTGAAGGGAGCCTCTGGGTTATGAATCTGTCCCTCCAGCATGTCCTATTTATTTCAGTGCTGAGGTTCAAGTCTCTCGAGTGCGTAGCTCGATGGGATTTGGATTTTCTGAGGTGCAGCATGTCCATTAATTCCGGGTTGGACATGGCTTTATACGTCAGGCACAGATCGCCTCTGAGCAGGCAGTATGCCACTGAGTAGAGCTGCAGTTTCTTTAACCGAGCAGCATATGGCATCTGTTTGAGCCCTTTGATCCTCTTGGTGAGGTACTTTTGGGGTCTTTACATTTGCTGCAGGTGTCTGGTAAGGTACATCACAAAAGGGGCATTGTACTCAATTATGGGCCTGATGAGGG
The DNA here is from genome assembly GCF_019279795.1 of Protopterus annectens. Classification (NCBI taxonomy): domain Eukaryota; kingdom Metazoa; phylum Chordata; order Ceratodontiformes; family Protopteridae; genus Protopterus; species Protopterus annectens. The sequence goes on from NC_056733.1 coordinate 1,694,172,081, forward strand.
ATGAGTAAAGAGTCACGATGACCTCCCCTGATCTAGATGGGAATCCCTTCATGATTAGGTGGGCTATATAAAATGTTTTTCTAACCACTTTGGCCATGTGGTTTTCAAATGAGAGATTGCTATCAACTTGAGTCCCCAGGTCCCAAATTACTTCTTCCGTACTTAATGGATTACCACCTATGTGGTAATTTGTGGGCACTTTGTTTTTGCCAAAGGGGATGACTATACACTTTTTGTTGTTTAGCTTGAGGCCATGGCTCTGGCACCAGTTGTCTGTTTCTATGAGGCCCTTTGTAGGATGCTTGTGTTGGCTGGAGAGTTGATTATGGCGCCTAGTTTGCAGTCATCTGCGAACTTGGTCAGCCACAGTCCTTCCATGTTGGCATGTACCTCCGAGAAATATATACTTAACAAGAGAGGTCCCAGGACTGAGCCTTGTGGGACGCCACTTGTAACTGGTTTGGAGTCTGACATGGCTCCAGCAATTCTAACCATGTGGGTTCTGTCCTTGAGCCAGTTTGCAACCCATCTAGTGACATAGTGGTTTATATTTATGCTGGTGAGCTTATCTATAATGCCCGAGTGGGGTATTGTATCGAAGGCTTTTGCGAGGTACAGATAGGCTGTGTGGACCACCTTCCCCTCGTCAATGGCCTTGGTGACTGTTTCAAAAAAATCAACCAGGTTTAAGAGGCAGGATCTGGTCTTAACAAAGCCGAACTGGGTAGGATCCAGTGTCTTTAGGTCCCCAATATCTTTATTTATGAGGTCCATGATGATCCTTTCCATAGCTTTGCAGACCAAGCTAGTCAGGTTTATGGGGCAATAGTTTCCAGGATCCGTTGAGGCACCACCTTTGTGGAGAGGGACCACTGTTGCTGTATGCCACTTGTTGGGTACATATCCTGTAGTAAGGCTGAGATTGAACAGTAGTTTTATGTTTGGGTTTAGCTCTTCTTGGAGTTTATGTATGACGCAGCCCGGGACACCGTCTGGTCCCATTGATGCTGTGCTTTTTGCTTTGGAGAGGGCGGCTCTTACCTGAGCATCTGAGATGTCAGGGGGGGCAGCACTCTGCTGGGATAGATATTTGCCCTTTTGGTGGGGGGGGGGTTGCGGTGAACCTGTCAGCTAGGATGTTGGCAATGTCTGTGGGTTCGGTGTATTTTTTGTCATTTTGGACTAATTCTGAGCATATCTGGGAATTCCCACCCAGGTTCCTAACATAACTAAAGAAAGCCTTGTGATTATCCTTAGTGTCCTGTGCAATTTTTCTCTTGAAGCTGGCCTTAGACAATTTTATGAGTGCCCGTAGTTTTTGCAAATATTGATCAGAGATGCCTTCCCTTTTTGGGATTTTGCTCTATCATGTAGTAGCTTCCTCCTTCTATTGTATTGTTTGTTTATGGCTGGAGTCCACCAGACAGGATGCCTGCCTTTGGAGGACTGGGTCTTGGTTTTATTTGGGATTGCATGGTCCATGCATTCCTGAAGGTGTTCATAGAATGCGTTTATAAAGGATTCTGCAGTCTGGGCCATATTTTCCACAGGCCCTGGGGCATTGAAGGATTCCACCTCAGTTTTGAGGAGTGTGAAATTTGCTGTAGAGAAGTATTTCACTGTGGTTTTCTAGGTAGGGGGTGGGGTCGGGATGTGAATATCCAGTGAGATTAGTTTATGGTCTGATCTTACCAGTGAGGGATACACTTCTGGTCTGGAGCATAGAGCCCCCATGTTGGTGATGATCAGGTCCAGTATGTTTTTCCCTCTTGTGGGACTGGTAACAAGTTGTTCCATAGCATTTGAGTTTATAAATTCTAGGAACCTTTGGGCTAGGGTGTTGGAGCTAGAGTAATGCTCCCAGTCTATGTTTGGGTAGTTGAAGTCGCCCAATATAATGGTGTTTGGAGAAACCTTCATATTTTCCAGTGTTCTCAGGAAGGCCGAGTGGGGTTTCTGGGTTTGGGAGGGTGGTCTGTAGCAGGCTATAAACTGGAAGGCAGTTTTACCCACTGTTAGTTGCACATGGATAGTCTCTGATGCTTCTTGCTGTGTCACCAACCTGGAAGTGTGGGTATCTTTGACGAATATTGATTACGCCCCTCCTTTTGTGGTTCGGTCCAAGTTTTGGGGCTGAAAAGCATGGTATGAGGTATAACCTGGTAGTGCTGGGGTGCTGTTGGGAGCCTTGAACCAGGTTTCTGTTACTGCACAGATATCGATGTTCTCCATGGTAAGGAGAGTTTCGAGTGCGTGCATCTTGAGGGTTAGACTTCTGGCATTGAGTAGCATTACTCTTAGTTTCTTATCCCTTGTGATACCTATGGAGGTGAGTTTGTCTTTTGAGCCTTGCCTAAAAAAAGGCATTATAGGGGTGGCATGAGCCTTTGACAATATCTGAAAGCCCAGGGGTGACAGGCGCAAGCTGTCCCTAGCGAAGCATCGTGGCTTGTCGAGCATGTCATCCCAGGCTGACAGGCATTGGATCCCCTTTAAATGACACCAATACTTAAGCCAATTGTTGAAATTGATCATCTTATCTTCATATTGTGGCATCATTCTTGGTGAGGGTAAGATGCTACTCAAGGTCAGGTTCATACCGGCCTGGGCTACATGCTCAGAGAGCTCCTCTATGTCTCTTTTCATGTAGTCCAGGGAGGTACGTCTCAGGTCATTCACACCAGCATGGACAATGACTGAGTCATATTTGTACTTGCCTTGGAGTGACCTGAATGCTTGTGTTATGTGGCGGATCCTAACGCATTATTACATAACATGCATACAGTAATTTACAGTACATATGTATACTTTTAAACTAGAAATTATAGTTAAGACAAGAGTAATCTAGTATACTCTGTAGTTTTGCAATACAATTAAGAAGAAATTGGCATTTTAAGGAACTGAAATTTGAGAAATGAACAAATGGTTACTTTAGTTTAGTAATAGAGGTAGTAAGGTTCATGCTTTTAGTAGAATGTACTGATGAGATCAGAAGGAACAATAAAAAAACAGAGGGAATACATTAGAGAAGGTTATGAATAGAACTAAGAGAGAGAGAGAGCGAGAGAGAGAGAGAGATTTAGGGGAAAAGGAGAAGAATGTAAAGCTAGCATGTTTTCATTGAAACAATGAAAGTTCCATATATTTATTGTATGATTTTTTAAATTATGCTGAAATCTCTTAAGAGTTTGGTTCAGATTGAATGTCAGCTAGAAAAGAGTTCAATAGCTTATTTATATTACCTTAAATACAGGGAGTCTCCATATCAATTATTGGATTTGGGAATTTCTATTTGATGGAATATGTATAGATATGCATGATCTTTTAGGATTATATTTTTCAATAATGATAGTTATTGTAGGGCATATGTTTGGTTTACTAAGTAAAATAGTTGTTGAGTATATGTTTTCTTAATTGAGTATGGAGTATACTGTTTTGAGCTGATTATAGTTCACTGCATTTTGGAGCTCAAGTCATTGCATCTGCTGCAATGTAATGCATCATTGAGTTCTTTGTAAGGTGAATAAAAGCTTATTTTGCTATGTTATTATACCTTCTTTCTAGTTTGTTAAATAATATTTATGTATACCTGCTAATGATGAAACTGCATATAGTAGGCTTAGGTTCTGTAATTTACAATTTAAATAAATTAAGAATAATTAATGGGTCATCTTCTGGTACATAGTTACTGCTTCACACCTACTTTAGTAAACATGTTAACCAGTATGGAATAGTGTAGGTTGATTGAATATGATAAATGCTGATATACTGTTATAACAGGTCTACTTCACGTTGTCATAAGCTGACAATATCGAGTCTGATATTGTTGGCATGACAATATCGAAAGTGAAGGACATTGTGCAAGTAAACGGAAATCTCCATAAGGGGAGATTTCCATTTACCTCAATGTAGTGCAGTCTCGGAGTTGGTATATTTAAGTAGGGATGTGTGGGGGGGTCATTTATTTATTTTTTTTATTTTTTTTTATTTTTTTACATTATTCAATGTTTTACTTAATCAATAAATAAAGTTCGACCTTTATTGATTCAATTAAGTAAACTTTTGATAACGTGATATACACGTGTTATAACTGTGGGTAATGAACATATTTGTAAAGCTACCAGAATATTAAAATTATCAAAGAAAATTCATTTTATTTAACTCTACAAAAATGATGAAATGCTGCTGGGCCAGAGAAAGCCCATTAATGTGTGTCCTTGGCTGTATTGAACCGGTTAGTGGTACTTCATAAAGAATCCCATCTGGGCTGATACTATGCCTACTGTCTGGTGGTCACCCATCTGGTAGCATTGTCAGTCCATGCACAACCTATTTATCATTATCTCACAGCATGGAGCCATGCCATCGCACTTAAATTCTCTCTTCAGTGAGTAGTAGCAGTTGCAGTTCGGTACTGGTCTTTGATAACTATACAGTGTATTTTCTGAATCTGTCCACAGAACATTTCAGCAAATGTCATCACAAACTTACAGTGTTACCAAAATTTTGTCTGATTGAGTAATCTAAGAAGAGCATATTTAAAAACAACAAATTTTAAGTTCCCAGCAATAAACACATACTTGGTACAAGAATGGGCAGTATTTGCCACTGAAATATATAATATTCACATCACAGTAATCATGCTGCTTACACTCTCACTGTGAATAGCCCAATAAATAACACAAAGGGCATATAATACAGTAATTCCTCTCTAAGCAGCACTAAGGGTACCCATACCATGTAGTGGGAGAGTGAAAGCATCGTCTGCACTTTGGCAGCAGAAACAGCAGTACATTGACACTTGTGCAGCTATAAGTGTATCAGACAAAAGGGAAATGATGATGGCTGTGATATACAGTGCTGCTCATAATTCAGTGTGCTCTATAGCAGGCAAAGAGCTTCCACAGCCCTGGCCACTTCATGTGAAGAGAAAACACCCTATGTCATTTGCAAGATGAAAAGAAAGCAATTTCCTCAGTGTTCTGGTGATGTGTATACTTCTATTAACATCCTGCTTTACAGTGAATAAAATCACCTAATAGGACCCAATAAGCTTTTCCTGCATGTAATAAAATGCATCCGCACTATACAGTTAAATCATGCCTCCATTGCGATGATGTACCAGTGGTACATAATTATTACAGTGTGTAGCAGCTGGACACAATGCATATCTGCAAATTCATGCTGTGACTTCCGCAGATGTACATTTGCTATTTGTCGGGGATATTGTTCAAGGTATCAAATTTAAAAGCATCAGTTTCTCATCTATAGCAACAATAGTTTGAGTATAAAATTCATTAATGTCATATTCTGAAATTTGCTATTGACACAGAACAATGTATTCTTGAATGCACATGCACACTCTGGATAACACTATGCTTTAAATACTTAATTTCCTATTGGAACTCTTACATACAACAGGACAAGGTTACATTATGTTGTATTACTATACAGTTACATTATAGGTTCATAGATTCATAGGCTGGTACTAGGCTATCAGCCCTAGGGCCTATACAAGCCTAGCCATAACAATTCCCTGGCTATTTCTTCCCATTGAATTACGGTACAGTTACATTACACTGTATTACAGTACAGTTATATTACACTGTATTACTGTAGAGTTACATTCCACTGTATTACAGTACATTTACGTTATACCGAATTACTGTACAGTTACATTATACTGTTTTACTGTAAAGTTATGTTATACTGTATTACAGTATAGTTACATTATACTGAATTATTGTATATTATACTGCATTACTGTACAGTTACATTGCACTGTATTACAGTACAATTACAGTATACTCTATTATGGTACAGTTACATTAAACTGTATTACTGTACAGTTACATTATACTGTATTACTGTATAGTTACTTTATACTGAATTACTGTACAGTTACATTATACTGTATTATGGTACAGTTACATTATACCACATTACTGTACAGTTACGTTATACTGATTTATTGTACAGTTACATTATACTGCATTACAGTACAGTTACATTATACTGTATTATGGTACAGTTACATGTACTGCATTACGGTATAGTTACATTATACTGTATTACAGTACAGTTACATTATGAAGCCGCTGAGGTACAGTGGTAGTGTTGTTGCCTCACAGCAAAAGGTTCTCCTGTTCGATTCTTGGCTAGAGTGCCTTCTGTGTGGAGTCTGCATGTCCTCCCAGTGCTTGAGTGGCCTCCAAAAGACATGCGTGAATGGGTATGCCTTCACTGAAGGTTGGACATCAGGCTGGCAACTTGGCACCATAAAAATCGACTGCCAATCATTAGCAGACTGGAGTTTTGCTGTGGCGACCCCTAACCGGGAAAAGCTGTTAAGACAAACAACAACAGTACAGTTATATTACACTGTAGTTTGGTACACTTACATTATACTCAATTACAGTACAGTTACATTTTACTGTATTACTGTACAGTTACATTATACTGCATTACAGTACAGCTACATTATACTGTATTATGGTACAGTTATATTATACTGTATTACAGTACAGTTACATTACACTGTATTACTGTAGAGTTACATTACACTGTATTACAGTACATTTACATTATACTGAATTACTGTATAGTTACATTATACTGTATTATGGTACAGTTACATTATACTGTTTTACTGTAAAGTTATGTTATACTGTATTATAGTATAGTTACATTATACTGAATTACTGTATATTATACTGTATTACTGTACAGTTACATTACATTGTATTACAGTATAGTTACAGTATGCTCTATTATGGTACAGTTACATTAAACTGTATTACTGTACAATTACATTATACTGTATTACTGTATCGTTACTTTATACTGAATTAATGTACAGTTACATTATACTGTATTATGGTACAGTTACATTATACTGCATTACAGCACAGTTATATTATACTGTATTACAGTACAGTTACATATACTGCATTACGGTATAGTTACATTATACTGTATTACAGTACAGTTACATTACACTGTAGTTTGGTACAGTTACATTATACTCTATTACAGTACAGTTACATTATACTGTATTATGGTACAGTGACATTATACTGTATTACTGTACAGGTAAATTATATTGCGTTATGGTGTGGTTCTGCGTAGTACAACAGAGGATCACTGCAGTTTATTTCCAGGGTGCAGCATTTAGCAACCAGCTTCAACACTTAAACTGCTCATTATTAAAAGTCTGGCTTCCTGCTTTACCCCAGCAATCTCCACTTCTAATGAACAACAATTATGCAGCTGGTGTTTGTCAAGAAGGCAAGTTTAGGTAAATTTGAATAATGTTTTAGATGTTCTCTTCTAAAGATTCATGATCTATTACCTCTAGAGACACACGTTACTCCTCTGTACATAATTTCACATGTTCAAAGCCCTTCATAAAATTGGGACAAAACCCTAAAATTAGAGAGAGCTTTTAATAACAGGTGTTTTTGTTCTTGGCACTGTGGCACACAGGGATAAATCCCTCACTGTAACTCCAGGTAGAAGGGTTTGATGCCTGCTAGCCCATCCTTGAGTGAGGAAGTGATCACTATAGTTGGCCATTTGAACAATGCAAGTAGAAGCTTACAGGCATAGCTCAATTCTGCAAGGAGGAGATGGCAGCTAAATACTGTGGGTGTTCAAAACTATATATAACTAAATGAGGCATAGCAGGGCCTTCTGCCACTGGGAGAGAGGTTATAACCATAAGCAGAAAACACTTCCTTGTTGCTGTCAGGAAGGAAGAAGGCTACTGAATGGAAGAAGTCTCTGTCTGCCAAGAAATAAGATACATGTACCTTTAAGGTCTTCATTTGAGGGATAAGTCAGACTCATTCAGCAGACGTTATATGCCTGCCCTGGTTATGCAACCATGGTTAGGTGTCATCTTCAGTCCCTGGTCCATATGGTGGAGCAAAATGCATCTGATCATAACACAGTGGCACCCTTCCAGCATTAGCAGGTGGACTGTGAGGGAATGGGTAGAAGCATGAAAAGATAGTGTTCTCTTAGCTGCCTGAAAGGAAATTAACATTAATGTTATGTTTTATTTATTTTTTAATTGACATGTGGTATGTAATTGTATTACACGAAGCAGATATTTTAAGTATTGACTAAATTAAAAGTTAAGCAAAGGGACAATATTTGGAAAATGACATTTTAATTAGTAATGTTAAAGATAACATGGCAGATTTGGGACAATTTATCCTCATGTATAAGTACTTAATGTATTTTTATATAACTGAGTTAGTGCGGCAACTGGCACTATCTATTTATATGACAAAATGCAAGGCTAGATTCTCATTTTGTTACTAGCATTACACCTAAAACATTGATCAAGAAGCAGGTACACAATGAATTTGTACTTAATTAGATAAGGTGTAAAAAGCATCAATCTCAATAAAGATACAAATTATGTATCTACCACTGCTTCAGTCACTGTCCTTGTATATCATCTGTTTAATTGCACTTGGATTAAAGCCTATGCTGCAATTTACACATATTGTTATAAAGAAAATGGAAAAGTATATTTTGTTTGTTACTGTTATATGAAACTTAGATCTGGTGAAGCCCTGATATGGGTGAAAGTGACTATCTTTTGTGCTAGCTTAATAAACCATGGTTTAAACAAGCAGTACCAGCTTGAATTGTGTTTTCTTCTTTTTAATAAGAACACAAAGTGATCTATTACACAGACACTACATAAGATATTTTGACAATGGTCAATATTCATAATTTGAATTCAAGTATTAAGATTATTTGTTATTATGCAACTAGTTTTCCCTTTTTGTGTTTCTGCGTGATTACAATTTCATATTACATAAGCAAATGGCTTTATATTAAACTGATGACATCAGTGTGTCATACATAGAAACACCTCTCATTTGTCCAAGTTAGCTAGCTTGTCTAGCAGTTCCTTGTTTTATCCTCCCTTGTGTTTTAGAGAACTTATCACTAATTTGACAATGGTACTTTTCCTCTGCCTCATGTCTTTTTCTTCCTCATTGTCACACATTAAGCAAATAAAGGTAGATTGCCTTCAACCACATCTCATCTTTCCATTGCTACTATTTTTTTCTAAAGGAGGTTTAAAGAAAGGGTTATTTTATAAGTTTAATTATAAATGTAGAATTACTTTTTCTTTTCATTCATTCTTGTGGGAAGTCAAGAGCTTTCCGGACACACAGTGGCAGCAAAGCAGTGAAACTAATCCTAATTCGTGCCTCCCCATCTCCGTATTCATTAACAAACATTCTTGTGATGTCCACAATCACCAACTTATCCTATATGATGATGTCATGATCATTTATAGATCAGGTCAGTCTCACACTAACATTCAAAGCCAGCTCCAGTCAAAATTACTTAAGCTCCATCAATCGCTAATAAACCATAAACTACTTCTCAACCCTACAAAGACCAAAACCATGATGTTTGGAACTCCACAGAAAATTCACCAATCATCTGACTGTTTAACTGCCTTTGACTTATATAACCTTTCCAAAGAGACAACTTCCACCTTCAAATAGCTAGGATTATGGCTTGATCTGTCACTTAACTTCCATTTCCACACAAATAAAGTGATTGTACAAAGTCAATAAGACCAAAAATGTTAGAAGTTTGATAAATCAAATGAACACATTAATCAAGACTGTTCATAGAAATGCATATGATATAAGAAAAGTAAATAGGATATATTACTGTGCAGCTAAATTAATTACAGATAAAGCCTTACTACAAAAACACAGGGCAGTAAGGGAAAGGAAGTGGAGAAATTAAATGCCATCATGGAAGTACTGAACAGAGAAAATCATAAAGCAGTTATGACAAGAACTGTCACTGTCAGAAGAATATAGAAGGAGGAACAGTTTAACAAAAATATTCATAAAGATAGACGTAATAAAAGCAATGTGTAGTATCAGAAGAGACCAGGATCAATCATTCAGTATTCCAGATAATAAACTTAAGATATAATCACAGGCAGAAACATTTAGAAGTCAAAATAAGCAATTTATTGATCACCCAAAAGGTTTTATAGAGAATAAGGAAGCAAGGCAAAATGAATAGAAACACCACAAAAAAAAAAAAAAAAAAAAAAAAAAAAAAAAAGAAATAGACACGTTTTGGAGAACTATCTATGGAGATCATATAGACGGAGGAAGTAAAATAAAGAATACGTAGTTGTGATGTACAGGATATGAAATGGGGTAAAGTAACAGCAAGAGAGATTGAAACAAAGTTAAGGAAAGCTCCTAATTGGAAAACCCCAGGCCCAGATGCAGTACCTAACTTATGGCTAAAAGTATTAACATCTTTATATGAAGATTTATCAATGAGTAAGAACTGTTTATATGTGCACTCCAAACAGAAGACAGCCTGGTTAATAACAGGAAAAATGATACTCCTCCTTAACAGTGATCTTGAAAGATACCCTAAAAACTATAGGCCAATACCTTGCCTTCCAATGATGTATAAACTATACACTGGAATTGATGCTGACAGAGTTTGTAGTCATTTAGAAGAGAAATCAATCATGGCAATAAAACAAAAGGATAACAAAAGAAAGTCATATGGAACAAAGAATCATTTGTTCTTAAATAAAGTCATCATAGAGAATTGTAAAAATGGAAAGAAGCTAAGTATGGCATAAACTACAAAAAAAAATGACAGCATCTCACATTCATAGATAAAATAGTGCTTGCAAATGTACAAGCTGCACCCTACATTGATCAATTACATTACAGTGACTTTGAAACAGTGGCAAACCACTTTTCAGCTAAGCCATGATAAAGGAGAATTTATTATGCCAGTGACAGAAATTCAAAGGGGGATATTCCAGGGTGACTCTTTGTCACCACTGTTCTCTTGTCTTGACCTTAAGCTATTAAGCTGTCTACTTAGCAGATTAGGTCATAGCTACAGTTTGGCTCATAGAAAACAACAAAGTGTAAAGACTTCATCTTCTTTTTGTGAATGATTTACAACTGTATAGCTCATCAGATGAGGAACTGAAAGCACAATTGTGGTCTAAACTTTCTCAGATGATATAAGAATATCATTCATTCTTGATATTTGTGCAAAAGCAACCTTTAAAGCATGAAAGCTGCAGCACCAAGAGAATATCAATCTGGGACAGGAATGTGATATAAAACTTGAGCAGGAAGTATATAAATATTTGGGAACTGATGAATGATCATCAATAGAACATGAACAGATGCAAATAAGGACACTATTCCCCACTTGGGCATAATAGATAAACTCTCTCAACTAGGCATCAATCTGTATGTTACCAGATCAGTAGCTAACTGGCTCACTGATAGAACTGACCTAATCAAAATAGGGGAAGCCACCTCAAGCAGTAGACCCGTATTGAGTGGAGTACCCCAGGGTTTGGTCTTGGGGCCTCTGTTATTTGGGATATACTTTTCTGAGTTGCAGGCTAAAACCAGTGGGCTATGGTTGACCAAGTTTGCAGATAACTGCAAGGTGGACACTGTCATCAGTTCCCCTAGCAAAGTGGACATCCTCCAACAGGGTCTCAGACAAACAAATGACTGGTGCCAGAAACATGGCCTCAAGCTGGATACCAAAAAATGCATCATCATCCCCTTTGGAGAGAGTGACGTCCCCACAAATTACCACATTAATAACAACATCTTAAGCATGCAATGAGTTGTGAGGGATTTGGGAACCCAGCTTGATAGCAACCTGACTTTTGACCAACTTGTTGCTTCCATTGTATGGAATACTTTCTACATGGCCCACCTCATAATTAAGGGTATCTCATCCAGGGAGAGGGAGGTCATAACATCCATGTATTCTTCCCTTATAAGGCCCATTATTGAGTACAATGCCCCATTTGGCATATACCTTGCAAAACACATGCAGCAGTTGGAGAGACCACATAGGTTCCTCTCCAGAAGAATCCTGGCCTCAAAAATCTACCATACACAGATAGGCTAAAAGCCCAATCCCTCTACTCAGTTTATACAGGCTCCTCAGAGGAGACTGCTGTCTGGCATACAAGGCAATCTCAGACCCCACCTTGATGGGACTGCTACATATCCACAAGTCAAGCTCCATTTGAGTAACCCACAACCGTGGCTTCAACCTAGTCTATGACATCAATAGGACTTATTGGTGGGACTGATTTGTGTCCCAGAGACTCCCCCTTCTGTGGAAAAGTCTCCCTCTCCATGTCAAACTGAGTAGTTCTTTACTCCTTTTTAAGTGCCACCTAGATAACTGGATGGGAAACAGAAAATACATCCATGGAATTCCACAAGTGTCTCTGCTGGCCAGGGGCATTAGGTGCTGATTTGTCTAAACATGGTCTAAACTCTTGGCTAGGCTTATAAGGGTCTCAGGCCAAATAGCAAAGCAGCATCCTATGATCCTATGAATAAAAAATTAATACTGAAAACAACCCTGACATCCCGAAGAAAGTCCAAGCTGTAAAATAAGCTGCTCTTCCTGTTCTAACTTACAGTTCTGAGGTGAATTACTGGCCCAAAGGATATTTTAACAGCTGGACAGGAAAACAAGAAAAATGCTTCACGATTATCAAATGATTAATAAAAATCACTATATACCAAAATTATATATTCCCCATTCTGAAAGAGGTATGGGCCTCCTCAAAACTGATTACATGTATAGATCTGCAATGTTAGGACTGCATACATATTTGTTGACTTCACAAGATCCAAACATAGTCTAAGTTTTAAAATATGAGGAGAACAATCTAGGATGATTTCCCTGCTTAGTTTAGCAGAAGCATATTGGTGTGAAGTGGGAATGGAAATCAAACCAGAAATAGATATAAATTAAGCAGCAACTGAATGTCCCAAAAAACAAAAGAAGAAATATATGGTGAAGGATCAGGTGAGAAGGCAACAAATGCGAAAAATGCATACATATAGTTGCAAGTACAGAAAGCTCTTGGAACAGCTTTGGGTCAATCAGGATCTAATACTGGAATGGTAAAAAAGAGTTGAACTTAAACCAAAATATAAAAGTATAATATTGACGGCCCAGGATAGTGGTCTAGGTGAATGTTGGTTTACAAAGTCTATTGAGCATGTTGGAGAAACAGACAAATGCAGCTTTTGTAAAACAGAACTGGAAGCAGTCGCACATCTTGTTGCTGGGTGTGATACACTAATGACAGAAGGCCTATATGTTGAAAGGCTTAATAACGTGGCAAGACTGCTACATTGAGGATTGTGCAAATATTACAATATTGAAGTAGTTGAGAAGCATTGGAACATGAGCTCCAAAGCATTATAGAAAATCATAACCAGACAGTTCCAATAGAAGTAGGAGCAATGGGTCTCAGAAAAAAGAATTTGCAGTCATATTTAGATATGTTACCTATACATGTAACTCCATATGAATTACTGAAAGAGTCAATTCTGGGCACATTGCAAAGCATTCTTGGCTAACATCAAAAATAGAAACAATGCTAATTTCATGAACTTTAATCATACTTTGACTTTGGAATGGGATCCACTCCAATCATAATATTAGAAACCCAAAATACTTGGAAAAATTAAAAAGAGATAAATTAGAGCCAAAATAAACTCCCTCCTCTTCTGGGCCAAAAATATATCCCCTTTTCTAACCCAACCAGCCAGATCAGCAGAGTAAAGGGGTTTCCCCGTCTCATCTTCTTCATTCTTAATATGGGATTACAATTTTTGCTTCTGCATCCAAGAAAAGCATTGCCAGACTCCAGACAACCTCTAACGTTATCTGCCAATTCATTAGAAACTCACCTCTGTGAACATCACTGTATCACCCTAGAAAAAGCCAAATTTCTACCTATGATACAAAGATGTAACCTATTTTTAAGATCTCAACTCTAAAAACTACTCCAGCTCTACACACTTATTTTCCTTGCAGCTAGACTTTAAGAAAAAAATCCTCATTCAACTTGAGAGTGGGAGGTTGACGTAATGGTTAAAGTGCTTACCTTAGAAACACAAGGTGCAGAGTTTGATTCTGACATGGGGTAATTGGCTAGACTTAAAAAAGTGCCCATAAGGGCAGTTCACCTAATACTGACCTATGAGACACTGCTCACAAGTCACATCAACTCTCATTACCCCTAGAATCAAACTCCACAGTACTGCACATGCCTTCTCCTCTCAGCCACCTGTTCTTTGATAAGCTCTCCACACTGATATTAAGGAAATCAACAATGCAAATTCAGAGTGCAACTCAAAAAGCACTTTTTTATCCAAGCCAAGTGTTACTGCTTCAACACAGGACATATCACCTAATCTATCTCCTTTTTTGCATCTATTCTCTTCTATCAATATTCAGTGAAGATTGACTAACTTTAGAAAGTAATGTATGTAATGCACATTACACTCTGTTTGGTAGTACATCGCACTGTGCTTGTTCACTAGAACTCCTATTATTCCCATCTGTTCAGCTCTTTCCCAGCTCTGTCCTAGTCTAGTGTCATTAGCTCATTCAACCTAATGCAGAGAAAAGATTCCAGACAGCCAACCCACTTAGGTCCTTAAACTTGAATTATCTTCTGTTTCTCCTTTCTCCCTTTCCACTTTACTAAAGAAGAAAAAAAAAAAAAAAACTTTGCTAGAATCTCCTTGTGTTCTGAGTGAGTGTGCTTCTCAGCTGATAAGTATATTTGTTAGCACTTTAACTGTTCAAAGTTGAATAAAACAATAACTGAATTCAGTTCAGAATACAGTCTGAATAAATTGCATTTATTTAAAATGTATTTGCTTTAATATTGCTACACACTGAAGTGTGCTAGCTTGCACTGCACTTAAATTGTTTTAGTGCTGTTTTAGCTGCATTTCTGAAAAAAAGGTCTGAGCTTGTTTCCTGCCTTTCCTGTAACTAGTCTAGTCCAGATACAGATGTGCTGTATCCAGGACTGTTTGTAAGCGTCAGAGCCCCCCAAGCCTTTCTGTGTTGGAGGGAAGCCTTCTAGCTTATCAGTGGGAGTTGTAAGCACTAGGTTAGCCTATCTACCACAAGAGTGGTTTCTGGCCCAGAAATTGTAGTTTATTGGCCGTTTGGGCAGTTTTTCCCATCTCTTTCAACTTTTTGGTGTAAAAACCCGCATTTGCGCTTGTTTCCCACTTTTCCTGTAACTAGTCTAGTCCAGATACAGATTTGCTATATCTAGGACTGTTTGTAAGCTTTGGAGCCCCACAAGCCTTTCTGTGTCAGAGGGAACCCTTCTAGCTTGTCAGTGGAATGGTAAGCTTTTAGGTATCCTATCTACCACAAGACGAGTGGTTTCTGGCCAAGAAATTGTCGTTTATTGGTCGTTTAAGCAGTTTTTCCATCTCTTTAAACTTTCTGGTCTAAAAGCCTGCATTTGTGCTTTTCCTGCCTTTCCTGCAATTAGTCTAGTCCAGATACAGATTTGCTGTATCCAGGACTGTTTGTAAGCTTCTGAGTAGTGCCAAAGTCTGCTCTTCAAATTTTCCCTTAGATCTGCTAGTTCTCTCCTCTCCTGCACTTTTACTAACTACTAGCTTATTAGTTTAGCACTTTACAAGACTTCTTGTAGCAATTATTGTAGCACACAAAAGTGCTACCAGCACTAAATTTTCTACAAGGAAACAGCTCCAGTGCTAATTATTAATGCCCACCCCTCCAGTCATGTCTAAAGGTTAGTTTCCTGTGCTTTCTCCTATTAACCTGGTGAACTTGGGCATCCTGATGGAATGTAACAACTGCTTCATGTACACTGACATCCCTCTCCTCCTACCTCCCAACACTCAGACTTCTGAGAAATGCACTTATATATCCAAACTGGAAGCCACATACTCTCCAGCCAAGACCAGAATAGCTGGTTAAGAGGAGAAGGTTGACACTTGCACCACACCACATGGAACACAGCCCTCCAGAACACACACCAGCATAGCCTTTACATAAAAACACAAACCACACACCCACCTTCATGGACGCTCTCAATAAAAATCTACCCAAACAGCTGAAGTCTCCAAGGGCAAAATGCACTTGACCATCACAACACAACACTAATCACGAGACACATAATTCTCTTAAACAGTGTGGTACTCAACCAAAGCCCCTAAGGAAAAACAGCATGCCCAACACACTAGTCATAGGTGATTTGATAGTGAGGCACACTGCTGTCCCACTCACTAGGTTGAATAAGGAGAAAGTAACAGTCACCTGCTTGTCAGATGCCAGGAACCACCACATAATGCACTCACTCAAGTCTCTCAACAACAGGTACAAATATGACTCTGAGATTGTACATGTGGGTGTGAATGACCTGAGACATACCTCCCTGGACTACATGAAGAGAGACATGGAGGAGCAATCAGATTATGTAGCCCAGGCGGTTATAACCCTAGCCCAGAACAGCATCCCATTACCCAGAATGATACCACAGTACAAGCAGAAAATGATTGATTTCAACAATTGGCTAACTTTCTAGTGTCATTCTAAGGGGGTCCAGTGTCTGTCTGCCTGGGATGACATGATTGACAGACCTCGATGATTTGCCAGAGATGGCCTGCATCTGTCACCCCTGGGCTTCAGACACTGGCCAAGTGTCTTGCCACCCCTATAGTCCCTTTTTTAGGTGGTGTTCCAAAGACCAAATTACCACTGTAACAGCTACAAACAAATGCAATCTGAGGGTCATGCTGCTCAACGCTAGAAGTCTAAATCTCAAAATGAACTTGCTCAAAGCACTCCTTAAAATGGAGAACATCAACATTTATGCTATAACAGAGACCTGGTTCAAGGCAGCAGAAAGCACCCCTGCACTACCAGGCTATAACTCATTTCATACCTTTCAGATGCAGAACTTGGACCGAAGCTCTAAAGACGGTCGTGTTTTTATATTCATAAAGGAAGCGCACACCTCCAGACTGGTGGCCCAACATAACGCATCAGAGCTACTTCAGGTGCAGCTAACACTGGGTAAGACAGCGATTCAGGTCATAGCCTGATATAGGTTCCAGCCATGTCCAAAGACACACTCCACATTCCTAAGCACCCTGGAGAATATTAGGGTCCAACCTAACACTCTCATACTGGGAGACTTCAACTATCCCTCCATTAATTGGGAAAACTACTCATGTACCAATACACTTGCCCAATGTTTCCTGGAATTCATTAATTCAAATGCCCTGGACCAGCTCATTCTTACCCCCACTAGAGGTAGCAACATCCTTGACTTGGTCATTACTAACATGGGTGACCATTACTCTACACCAATAGTCAACTTCTTCCTGGTTAGAGCCGACCACAGACTAATCATCTTGGAAATCCACACACCCCCCCCTGCAAAGGAACCACCATGAAAAACTTCTCCAAAGCTAACTTTGGGCTTCTAAAAACAGAGGTGGCTAACGTCATGGCACCCATGCAAATGGAGAATGGTTGCATGACCGCCGAGTCATACACCAATGCACTGTATGAACACGTACACAAATGCATGGATTTCGCCATACCCAATAGAAGCAAGACACTCTTCTTCTTCAAAAAAGAAAACCAATCTGGTGGTCCCCTACCATAAATAAACTCTACAACAGAAGGAGGAAACTGATGCGGAATAAGGTGAAGTCCCAAGACTGGAAAAACTCTCATCAGTCTCAACAAAAAGTTGAGATCCTTCATCAAATCCTCCAAAGCTAGCTATGAAAACAGAATTACAGCAGATAGTTAAGATAACCACAAGTCCTTCTATAGTTATGTAAAAATCTCCACAGCAATAACCAGATTTGATCTGAGCTACTGCATAATGGTACTTCCTATACTGAGCCAACAAATATCGCCAATATATTTGCCTACAGATTCAGTGCCAACTTTACCCCTCCCCTCCCAAAGGACCAATCACAATAACAGTAGATTGCCAGGCACCCAGTATTACTGCTGCACAGGTTAACACAGCACTGTCCAAGGCCAAAAATACAGCTTCTATGGGACCTGGCAGTATCCCTGACTGTGTTCTACATGAACTACAGAGTGAACTGGCACCTCACTTGTGCACCCTATTCAATAACAGCCTCACCTCAGGCTTTGTCCCTATTGAATGGCACACTGCTACAATCATCCCTCTCCACAAAGGAGGAGTGACTACAGACCCAGGGAACTATCACCCCATTAGCCTCACGAGTCTGATAAGCAAATCTATGGAATACATCATCATGGACCTAATAAACAAGGATATAGGGAATCTCCAAACTCTGGATCCCACACAGTTTGGTTTTGTGAAGGGTAGATCATGCCTGCTCAACTTTGTTGACTTCTTTGAGTCAGTCACCAGAGCTGTGGATGAAGGCAAGGTGGCTCATACAGCGTACCTTGATCTGGCCAAGGTCTTTGATACCCCTCCCCACTCAGGAATCATAGAAAAACTCACTAAGCTAGACATCAACCCCTATATCACAGGTGGGCTGCAAACTGGCTCACAGATAGATCCCACAGTGTGAAAGTAGCTGACTCCAAGTCAGACTACCGACCAGTCTTGAGTGGAGTCCCACAGGAATCAGACCTGGGTCCTCTCCTGTTTGATATTTACTTTGCTGAAATCCAGGCCAACATGAAGGGACTCTGGCTGACAAAGTTTGCAGATGATTGCAAGTTGGGAGCTATTATTAACTCCCCAAGTAATGTTGATATCCTTCAGAAAGGTCTTACTGAGACCAGCAACTGGTGTCAGAACTATGGCCTTAAGCTCACTGTCAAAAAATGTGTTGTCATCCCCTTTGGGAAAACTGGTTGCCATGAATTACAACATTAATGGTAGTCCACTGAACACAGAAGGCATTATGAGAGATCTGTGAACACAGGTTGACAGCAACCTCGCTTTTGACCACCACACTACCACTGTGGTCAGAAGGTCCTTCTATGTGACACATCTCATTACTAAGGGTTTTGCATCCAGGAAGAAAGAGGTCATTGTCTCCCTCTACTCTTCCCTCAATAGGCCAGTCATTGAAAAAAAATGCCCCATTTGGCATGTTTCTCACTAGACACCTGCAACAAATGGAGAGGCCACAAAAGTACCCCACAAAGAGGATCCTAGGCTTTAAACACTTGTCCTATATGGACAGACTCAAAAAACTCCAACTATTCTCTGTCTCATATCACCTACTTAGAGGTGATCTCTGCTTGACTTACAAAGCCATGTCTGACCCAGCTCTGTTAGAAATGCTACATCTAAAGAAATCCAAATTCCTCCGCGGTACATGTTCCAGAGACCTCACCCTCATTACCACAATTAACAGAACATGCAGGAGTGACATGTTTATAACACAGAGACTGTCCATGCTATGGAATAGACTTTTCATTCATGTCAAACAGAGCCTCTCACAGGCCCTCTTCAAGACAAATCTTGAGGAGTGGGTGGAAATAGAAAATTCACCCCCAGGGATCACTCCAGTGGCTCTACTAGACTGAGGCACTGGGAACTAAGGTTGGGTGGCACGATGCCAGGGTACTCTTATGGGCTAGGCTTGTAAAGACTCCAGGGCCATTAGCTTAGAACATACCTATGAACCTATATATACAGTTCTTCTATGTAATTAGTCTGAACTACTTAGCTGTTCTTTGTTTTTTTTTTGTTTGTTTTGTATTTTGCATGGGCTGAGCCTGAAATTTGTCAATATTGATCAATGCATTATCCCAGTAAACAAATACAAATTACAAATTACAAATAATTACAAATAGGACTCTGTGAATGTCCATGTTGGTGTGAACAACCTGAGATGTACTTCCCTGGACTACATGAAAAGAGACATGGAAGAACTCTCTGATCTTGTAGCCCAGGCAGGTATGACGCTAGCCCTGAGTAGCATCCTGCCATTGCCCAGAATAATACCATAGTACAAGGACAAAATGATTGACTTCAACAATTGGCTTAGCTTCTGGTGTCATTCTAAGGGGATCCAGTATCTGTCTGCCTGGGATGACTTGATCGACAGACCATGATGCTTTGCCAGAGATGGCCTGCACCTGTCACCCCTGGTATTCTGGATACTGGCAAAGGCTCTTGGTGCCCCTATAGTACCCTTTTTAGACAAGGTTCAAATGACAAATTCACCACCATAACAGGAACAGGAAAGCAAAAACTGAGGGTAATGCTACTCAATGCTAGAAGTCTAAATCTCAAAATGCACTTACTCAAGGCACTCCTTAAAATGGACAACATCGAGGTCTGTGCAGTGACTGAGACCTGTTTCAAGGCTCCAGAAAGCACCCCTGCATTACCAGGCTATAACTCGTACTACACTTTTTGGCCATATAACCCTGACCAGAACACCAAAGGCAGAGGTGTGTCCATATTCATTAAAGATATCCACACCTCTTGGCTAGTTGCTCAGCATAATGCAGCCAAGTTATCCAAGTGCAACTGGGCAAAACTGAAACCTAAATTGTAGCTTGCTACAGATCCCCCACTATGCCCCAGGATTCCCACTCCTCTTTTCTTGATATACTGGAAAATATTAGGGTTCAACCAAACACCCTAACATTGGGCGATTTCAACTACCCCACTATTAACTGGGAAAACTACTCATGTACCAACTCCTTCACTCAGCGCTTTCTGGAATTCATAAATTCCAATGCCCTGGATCAACTTATCCACACCCCCACCAGGGGCAACAATATCCTAGACCAAGTCATTACCAACATGAGTGACTGGTGTTCCACACCTGAAGTCATCTCCTCGTTGGTCAGATCTGACCATAAGCTAATTACCCTAGATATCCACATCTCGACCACCCCCCCCATTAAGGAAACCATGGTAAAAAATGTCTCCAAAGCCAATTTCATTCTTCTTAAGACAGAAGTGGTGAACTTCATGACACCCATGCAGATGGACAATACAGTTACAACTGCTGAATCCTACACAAATGCACTCTATAAGCACTTACATGAGTGCATGGATCATGCTATCCCAAACAGAACCAAGACGCTATCCTCCAAAAAAGGAAGCCCATCTGGTGGTCCCCTGCCATAAACAAACTCTATAACAGAAGGAAGAAATTGTTGCAAAAGAGAGTAAAATCTCATGAGTGAAGGAGCTCCCTGGTCAGCCTCAGCAAGAAGCTGAGATCCCTTATGCGATCTTCCAAAGCTAGCTATGCAAACAAGATTGCCACTGATTCTAAGGACAACCACAAAGCATTCTATACCTATGTCAAGAATCTCAATGACAACATCCAGATCTGCTCTGAGTTACAGCAAAATGGCACAAAAATTACAGAACCAAATGATATTGCCAACATCCTTGCAGATAGGTCCAGTGCTAACTTTACCCCCTCTCACCCCCTAAAGGGCCCATATCAAAACCGGAAGAATGCAGAGTCCCTATAATCACAATTTCACAGGTAAATGCAACATTCTCTAAAGCCAAAAATACAGCATCCATGGGACCGGACAACATCCCAGGCTGCATTTTACACCAACTTCAGAATGAACTGGCTCCCCACCTTAGCACCATGTTCAATCATAGCCTCACATCAGGCTTTGTGCCCACTGAATGGTGCACAGCAACAGTTATTCCACTCCACAAAGGGGGAGCCAACACTGACCTTGGGAACTATTGCCCTATTAGCATGACAAGCCTGGTCTGCAAGACCATGGAATGTATCATCATGGAATTCATAAACAAAGGCATTGGTAACCTCTAGACTCTGGACTCGACCCAGTCCAGGTTTGTGAAAGGCAGATCTTGCCTCCTGAACCTGGTTGACTTCTTTGAGGCAGTCACCAAAGCTGTAGATGAAGGTGAAGTGGTTCACACAATCTATCTTGACCTCGCCAAGGCTTTCGACACCATCCCCCATTCTGGAATTATAGCTAAACTCACTAAACTAGGTATAAATCCCTATGTCACAAGATGGGTTGCCAACTGGTTCACTGACAGAACCCACACTGTAAAAGTTGCAGATTCAAAATCTGACTTCAAACCATTGACAAGTGGAGTACCACAGGGTTCAGTCCTCGGACCTCTATGAAGTACAGGCTAACACAGAAGGCCTCTGGCTAATGAAGTTCACAGATAACTGCAAACTAGGAGCTATAGTTGAGTCACCAAATGATATGGACATCCTACAGAGGGGCCTCAATGAGATAGATGCCTGGTGTCAGAGTCATGGCCTCAAGCTTAATGCCAAAAAGTGCATTGTTATCCCCTTTGGTAAAAACTCTGTACCTGTGAACTACCACATAGGCAGCAGTCTTCTTAACACTGTATGTGTGATAAGAGACCTTGGAACCCAGGTAGACAGTAGTCTCTCCTTTGATAATCACATTGCCACAGTAGTCAGGAAATCCTTCTACATGGCACACCTCATCACAAATGGGTTTTCATCCCAGAAAAAAGAGGTCATTGTTCTACTCAACACTCATTAGACCCATTATAGAGTACAACGCACCTTTTGGAATGTACCTCACAAGACATCTGTAGCAACTGGAAAGGCCACAGAAGTACTTCACAAAGAAAATTACTAGCCTCAAACAGATGCCCTACACTGATCATCTCAAAGAACTCCAGCTTTACATATTGCCTACTCTAAGGTGATCTCTGCCTAACATATAAAGCTATGTCAAACCCAGACCTGTTGGACATGCTACACCTAAAGGAATCCCAATCCCTCTGAGCTACACGCTCTAGAGACCTAAACCTTATCACCGAAATAAACAGGACTTGCTTTCGGGATAGATTCCTGTCCCAGAGAATTCCCATACTCTCGAACAGGCTACCCATCTACGTCAAGCAAAGTTCCTCATTAACACTCTTAAAGAAATGAATGAACTATGAATGAACTAAATACTTCATCCACTTTAGATTCTCTGACTAGCTGGCTAAAAAAAAAGGATAATGCTACTTGTCCCATTTCAATAAAATAATGTTAAAGGATATAAAATATCTAACTTATAAATTATAACCTGCAGCTGATCTACATTGATAAGGTTATTTCATTTTTGTTAGGTTCGCAAAACCTTCATGAGGATGAGACTAAAATAGACTAAAATAGAAACATACCAAAGTGGAAGCAACTTCTTTATAATGGACTTGTTTCATAAGTTTCAGAGCTGCCAGACATTTTAACTGTTAAAACCTGTCTAGTTTATGACACCAGGCTAAGTTTCTCGATGTGCCACAGAAGGGGAGGGAGTACTCTTCGATAAATCTCTTTCTGGAATAACCCAGACTGAGTGCATTTTTGTAATAGTTATCAAAATGTGATTAATGAAAGAAGTCGGGTGACAGTAGGTGGCAATGACATATATTAGGACATTACAGTAATGGCTATGCAAGGAAGGATCTATTGACAGATGTGGAATATATTCAATGGGACTTTTTCACTGATGGTAAGAGGATGACTGCTAGACACAGGGAAGTAAATGGAAATCAGTAGAGAAAATTAAGGTTCACTGCATGACTGGAAGAGCTTGTTGAAAAAGGCATTGTTATGCACTGAATGATAATTAGCATGAAATAGAAAGAAAACAATAAAATGCCTGGGTAACAAAGGCTTATCAATGATAACATGAGAAGCAGAAGTAATTTCATTAACTGGACTTGTAGATTCATAGATTTATTGGTGTCTACTAGGCTAACAACCACAAGGCCCTTTTTAAGCCTAGACATTCATCCCAAATCTCTGACAAGTTCTGATACCCTTGATAAGTATAAGCATGAGCCTGGGAGATGAACCATTTAAGGTTATCTGTTCCCATTAAAGATATTGGTGCCAAACCAGAGATGAATTTCTGGTTTCTCATCCAATTGTCCAAGTTGCACTTGAATAGTGTTAGGGAGGGACTCTGCTTCACATGGATGAGGAGCCTGTTCCATAGAAGGGATGGTCTCCGGGATACATACCTGTCTCTACAACAGGTCATATTTATATCATAGGCAAGGTTAGTACTGCAAAACCCTGCCTATTTCTAAGTTACCAAAGTGATCATACTTATGCCATATGGACACACACACACACACACACACACACACACACACACACACACACACACACACACACACACACACACACACACACACACACACACACACATACCAAGTAGCCTGGAGTCAGATTAGAACTCCTACCTATCTAGCGTTATACACTATAGCTCACTGTTTTCAGTTATCAGACTTCTTTTGAGATATTTTATTTGTGGATTCTAAAATTTGGTCACAATACCCTTCAAGTTTCTGTCTTTGTATTTTCAGTTTTTTGAAGTTAAGTTTGAGATTGTAAAGTAGAACATAAATGAGGAGATCCAATGGACTCTTCATAGTAATGACCCTGATATACAGTAAGATGCAAAATACAGAGATGGTTTGGTGGCAAAACAGCTTCTGCACAAGACAACAAGGCATGTGCTGCACTAAGATTAAAAAACTCCTCTTGACATAGGCAATGCTACTATACATTTATGCGGATCCTCTTGAGGTCCTGCTCTCCTTGTATGTAGATATATATCTATATGGATCTCCTTCTGAAACTCAAAATCCCATATGATCAAAACTCATTTTCCTGAGATGTAAATCATGATATCTTGAATACCTGAAAGGCAAATTTTTCCCAGGGTAAGTAAACATTTGTCCAACATGCATTTTCTTCACTGTAGTGCAATCCCAGAGTAGGTATATATAGTTAGGGGGGTGTGTGGGATCTAGCCGCCATGTAGGTGGGTATTATTTACTACGGTGTTTTTTTGTTTAAGTTTGGGCAAGTGTTTGCTTACCCTGGGAAATATTCGCTATTCGGTATTCAAGGTTTCACGACTTTTGTCTCACAAAAATTAGTTTTGATCATATTAGATTTGAGGGTTAGAAGATCCATATATATATATATATATATATATATATATATATATATATATATATATATATATATATATATATATATATACACACACATAGATATGTATATATATATATATATATATATATATATATATATATATATATATATAAAAACACTAGAGAATCTCGAGATACCGAAATCTCAGAGAGACAAAAACGACAAAAAAACACAATGCAGAAAATGGAAAATGCTGAGTGTGGAATTACCAACACTTAAAAGGGCAAGACAGTAATTCCCGATCCCCCAAATAACCGACACGTAAAAGGGCGAGTTAACAGTACCCGACAAACAACCGTAAACTACCACGCAAACATCCAGAAACACCGGAAATATAAGATATCAGAATGTTGAAACCATGACAAGTGCCTTTATTTACAAGTATGGTCCAAAACTCCAGTAAACACTGTAAACCAAATATCCACGGCCCCAGTAATCCAGCCAACACTTGAGTATGACATCCACCAACTGCAGTGTGCCAGCAGCATCTCTAATGCAACACGTACAGAGTGCACAGTCTGAATAGCCCCACGACGCACCACATAGTGACAAGAGGGAAACACACCATCAGATTCCAAGCAACTGCAATCGACACACCTTCCACTAGTTACACCTTCAGCAGCCGAGCAATTGCTGTGAGAAAGTCCAAACAGCCATACATTACCCTGTTCTGCAGCACATGCTCAAACTGCCCGTGCCATTTAACTACATACTGTCGCTTTGGAGATGCCAGACAGCCACATGACATACATGCCCGTAACTACTCCGCCCTGTCCTGTTCCCTTGCTAACACATGCAGCAATAAAGACAGGTCAGTGGCTCTGCATTCCAACAGTGATTTCAGTCTGTGGTGCCATGCTTCCACACTGTTCTATGTGCGTGGAAGGAAGAGAGCATTCAAAGCATGCACATTCCAGAATGTTATGGGAAAGAGCGGGGGGAATCTAAAGCATGTTGTTGTACTGGTAGCAAATTTACGTGCCCTACCAAACACATACCAGTCCACAAAGTACCGTAGTAGGTTCTTCCCCTCACACAGAAATGAGTCCCTCAACTGGTTGAATGCCAGTATCACCTCCTCTTCTGGCAGGAATGCTAGTGCGATAAGTAACTTCACAGCCAACTGGAATGCCATGACGGTATTAAACCTATGTGCTAGCCCTAGCTGCTGTACTTTACGCCAGATATTCTGGACAAAATGGAAGAGAAACCCTTTGGACGTGACACCTTGTAGGATCCCTTTGATGCTCATGATGTTCATTACCTCAAAGTCCATTAACACGTACTTCAACTGAGTGTCGCAGCTATGTTCTGCCAGCAATTCCAACACACAGTGCCACATATAGCTATAGGCCTTAAGAGACTTCTTGCTCATTAAACAGAAGAGTAATGGTACAGACCTATTGAAGCCACCATACTTAACCAGGCCGTGTATACTGTACATTTGGCAACATATGACCCCCTTATGGAAGAACATGCCATTCATTAGCCATATAGTGGCTGTGCTAAGATCTGTCAGGTTCTGTACTGTTGTGAACACCACTACCACTGTTCCTGTAGCGCTATCACACATCCTCTTACTAACAAATGGACCGGACTTTGTGGGGAAGTCAGCTACATTAATCTCCTGCAATGTACTAACACAGGCACCTGTACATTTAGCCTTCTTCCTTCTCACCCCCCCACCTGTTGCAGCAGTGCCCTCTCTTTTTGGTAGGTTGGGCACAATATTGCTGGATGTGGAAGCCAGGGCATCATCCATGATTATACATGGTATGTCATGGGATAACTCAGATTTCACCTTTAACGTTGCACACATATGATACCGTTCAATCTCAGAGGGGTCTCCACTATGGTTATGCCCTACTGTTTTGAGCAGCAGTTCACCCTCATGCAGACATTGCATGATAGCCCTACCTTTACACTTCTGGGCACATTTCCATTTGCAGCACCAGTACGTTTTCTTCTTTACTATACACTGTTTTTTGGCACTGTGGTTTCTTAGTGACCTGATTCAATTTACAAGGCGTTAATTGCTTTATGCATTTAAGCTGAGAAACTGTTTGTTTGGATGTAGTCTGATGTAGTGACCACAGAGGTCGTGAAAGCACATACCTTGAGCTCTTCAATAAAGATTTTTTGCATTTTTCATCGATGCATCATTGTGTTTATCCTGAACAGTCATGTTGGTTTGGCTCTGCTCTTCTTTTGCTGTATTTTTGCCTGTTCTGAGCCCTTCCTTTGCAGTTGTTGGTATACTTTTTCTTTTTGCGTTTTGCTGTTTGTGATACCAACACTGAACATGGCTGAAGGATTTGAAGTCAGTATGGGGACATCTACCAGCAGTAATTTCCATCATATTCTATGTAAGGAAACTAACCCCCTAATCAGTCATCCTAACTTCCCTGAGTGTTGCATCAACGTTAATGAAGGTATGCAGCTACGTTTCAAGGAACGATTTTGTGACTATGAGAATAAAATGTTCCAATTTAAAAATATGCAATGGCAGAGACTTTACTTTGAGGCTGCATAAAAGGTGTAAAGTATAATATCTACTGTGGCCTAGTAGTACTTCATGCAGTCTAGTGTGTCCAAGGTCCAGGGTTCAAGACTGACAGTGGTGTTTTATTAGGGTTGGGAGTATGGCCTAATGGTTAAGGTGTTTGCCTTACAAACACAAGGTGCAGGGTTTGAGTCTCATAAGGGATAATTGGCTAGGCCTGCAAGGGCAGTTAGCTTAGTACTAATCTATGAACCAATGAAAATTGTACCCAGGGGACTACGAGTCCTAACTATGCCTACTTATGGAGACCTATATACTGATCTCCTTAAGAAATGGCAACAAATGAACCTACAGCTAGGATATGACTACATGAAATTGCTGATTGAATATTTTTTTCCTCAGGAACATGAACTGACTGAGGATTTGAAGCGTTCCTACACAAATATGTTGAATACTTTCTCTAGTGATTGATATTATCCTTGATAGAATTGACATTTTACATGAACAGATTTTGGGGTATGAAAAATGTTTGCAGAGTGGCAAATTAAAGAAACTTCAGAGAGACTTAACAGATTTCCAGAGTGGCAGGGTCTTTGCATGGCCCAGACCAACCCAACAGGAGAATGAACGACCTCCTGAGCTACATGACACACCCCCCTCAGCTAGGATAGTGGAAGAAGATACTAATTTACCAGCGAGACCTATTGAAGTCATGCACTTGCTAAGTACTACACCAGAGGCAACCAATATTGCATCCATAGACCATCCCTCCCCCTCCAGTAAGGTTGATAATGTTAACCCTAATAATATAACTAAACCTTTTTGGAAGAGGAGAAGTGACCGAAGGAACTGCCACTACTTCCTTTTCAATTACAAGAACCGCTGCCCATCAAGGAGAGATCAAGGAGCCATGGAAGGAGAGTCAAAGGCCTGAACATGCAGAATATTCCAACACAGCAGCAGAGATTTACCAGGAACCAAGTTTCAAAGTTTTGGTCCTGAATATATCTGACATTACCTTCACTGAGTCACAATTATCTGTTTTAAACAGAGGGTTATCCTTTATTCCTACCCAGAAAACTGACTTAGCTGATATTTTACAAGAGTTGAGGCTTTTTTGCCAGTACACTCACATTAAAAACTATGTTTAGGAAGTCTGATATTGTACGTTCAACTTTTTCCAAACCTAGTAGTTTTGTTCCAAAAATGCATCTGGTAGTGGATATTTTTGTTGCAGTATGTGAGGCCGAAATTAGACATATTTTTGCAGATGGGACTCATTCTGGTCATTATAATCTCAGCACAACTGAAAATCATGCACTTTATGAGTTAAAACATCTATTATCTATTGAAATTTAACCTGCGGACAAGGGAGGAGGGGTAGTAGTACTCAACAAAGATTTATATCTTTTGCGAATGGTTTTATTATTGAATTATGCTGATATGTATCAGAAAATTACTGCCATACAAGCTAAAGCTATTTCTGATAGACTGTCTGTGATGATTTTTGACTTGTTGATAGAAGGAAGAATAACAGATGAATTATTCAAATATTTTATTGTTGACATACCTTTGTATCCTTCCATCTATGGACTACCTAAAGTCCATAAAAACCTGTATACCCCCCCTCCCCCGATGAGACCCATTGTTTCCAGCAGAAGCTGGAGCACTGAGCCTTATCCATCTATGTGGAAAAGGCCTTACAACCAGTACTTGAGACCTGTGGCAATGTATTAAAAGACACCAATACATTTTTGTATAAGCTGTATGATGTAGTTAGGAATACCACAGAACAGTACTTTTTTGTTACTATGGATATTACATTGTTATTTACTGTGATCCCCAAATGCTTGGGGCATTGAGAATATCAGGCATCTATTGTTCTCCAAGCAATGTTATTCTAGTGATAAAGTGAATTTGATATGCTCAATGTTAGAAATTATATTGGAGAATAATGTATTTTGCTTTGGTAGTGACATGTACCTTTAGAAGATTGGCGTAGCTATGGGGACTCCTTTTGCCAATAGCTACACCAATCTAGCCCTAGCTGAATGGGAGAGCACCTCTTTCCTGACTAGTCCAACCTTTCAACCATACCTAAATGGTATACTCCATTTGTGGATGATGTTTTTCTCCTGTGGACAGACACGCTAGATGAACTAAATATCTTTATTGAGTTTCTGAACACCACAACATTGTTTCTTAAATTTACTAGTAAAGTGTCTTTAGAAGAAATAGACTTCTTGGATGTTAAACTTAAGAAAAGTGACATCTTAGGCATTCAGAATAGCATATATAGGAAACCGACTAGGAGAAATGCATTGCTGCATAGAAGCAGCATGCACCCTAAATTTGTCAGTAAAAATGTCGTAAGAGGACAAATTCTTAGGATTATGAGATTGCATAATGATAATGTCGAACTTCAGTCAGCACTCGATGATTTGAGGAATGAATTTAAAGATAGAGGTTATTCACATAAGATGTATTGTACACAGGTATCTGAATTAATGGCAGAGAGGTCCTCCAGAGATAAACCTTTATTTATGGATAGAACAGGTCATAATATAGGGCATGACCCTAGTGAACAAAATAAACTTATATTTCCACTTACATATACTGGGGATATTGGAACATTCTGTGATGTATTTAAACGGAACTGGAATATCTTAAAGACTATAGGTGAACTAGATGGATTACTGGATGATACACCTAGGTTTGCCTTTAAGAATAAGAAAAATCTTAAGCGTCAACTATGTTACTTGGATAGACAGAACAACTATAATAAGATGTCACAAAGGAAAGGTACTTATATATGCAGGAATTGCACAGCGTATCAATATGTGCACCCGTGTTTTAAATACACTCATATGTGTCCAAACTTTGAGATAGTGGCCACACATTATGCTGATTGCAAAACTAAGAATCTAATATTTTTTGCTTTTTGCACAGCATGCAATGCCTACTATGTAGGCAAGACAAATTGTATGATTAAGGAAGACATTCAAGAGCATTACAGGGATATTAACAATCATAAAACTACCTGTGCTCTATATAAGCACATAGAACAAGAAGGTAGTTCACATATTTTCAAATTTTTTTGTTTTGGATATTTTATCAGAAGGGAAGAGAGGTGGTGACATTAGGAATCGCACTGAAGCCTTAGAACAAAAGTGGATTCTTAAATTTAGTGCATATACACCACCTGGTGTTAATGAAATGGTTTCTTTGAAGCCGTTCCTTAAAGCTAGAACTTTAAAACACTAATGAGACAGATATATATATATATATATATATATATATATATATATATGCATATATTTTATTTTATTTAGTTTTATATATATTTTTTTGTATATACTTTGCATGTTTATTAAGGCAGCTATCAGTTATTCAGTATGTTTCACATATTGTTACTTAGTATGCACAATATGCAGCTATTTTATATGTTTTATATACATGTATGTATATATATATATATATATATATATATATATATATATATATATATATATATATATATAATTTCTACTATGTCTTTTTACTATGCACTGCTTTTAGGCACTGTGGCTTCTTAATGACTTGATTCAATTTACAAGGCGTTAATTGCTTTATGCATTTAAGCTGAGAAACTGTTTGTTTGGATGTAGTCTGATGAAGTGACCACAGAAGTCATGAAAGTGCTTACCTTGAGCTCTTCAATAAAGATTTTTTGCATTTTTCATCGAAGCATCATTGCGTTTATCCTGAACAGTCATGGTGGTCTGGCTCTGCTCTTCTGTTGCTGTACGTTTTCTCCTTGTTTACTTTCTCCCGATTCAACACATACCCATCCAACAGTATTGCAGGGTGTCCCTTTTGTGACTTGACTGTGGAATATACTGTGCCGATCATCCCAGGACCAATGGCAGGGTTGTCAGCCATGGTTGCAGCAGACATCAGGGCTGTTGTTACCCACTTGCTTGCAGCGAACATCAGGGTTGTAGCTAACCATAGCAGCCTGCCTATGGCAGTTTCGCTTTTGCAATCGGCGTGCTTTTGAACCGCCGACATTTTCAGAATTCGCTGTTTTCGTCTTGAGATACTGAAATCCAAGATTTCGGTAACTCGAGATTGTCTAGTGAACCTGTACATATATATATATATATATATATATATATATATATATATATATATATATATATACACACACACACACACACACACACACACACACACATATTTCCAAGTCGATTCACTCAGGTTTGGGGAAGCAGGATGGGAGTTTAGGGTTGGGGAACAGAAGGAGAAATTTAGGGTTTGGTGAGTGACTGTGAACTTCAGGTTCAAAGAGCAGAAGGGAATTCTTAGATTAGGCAATGAAAACTGAGGTTAGGGTTAAGGACCTGGTGGGAGTTTTAGCATTAGAGTTAGGCCTCTGATAGGGCTATTCAGTTTAGTATGGTTGGGTGGTGGAAGGGCTAAGTAATTTAGTAGGATTAGTTTAGTAGGAGTTGAAGTGCTTACTGTAGAGAGGAGGTGGTAATAAGCAAGTTTTTTGTGAGTACTATAGATCTATATATATATATATGCGTGTGTGTGTGTGTGTGTGTGTGTGTGTGTGTGTGTGTGTGTGTGTGTGTGTGTGTGTGTGTGTTTGTATGTGTATATATCTGTGTTGCTGTATCTCACTCTTGCTATTATGTTTTTTACTTGTATACTTTTTAACTAAATAAAAAGCATGATAGCAAGAAGCAAAGCACCTATGATATTTAAACATTTATGTACTTCCTTGCAATGACAAAGTTAGCTAGTGCCGGGCTTTGAAATCCTTTGAAAGGAAACTACTAGACTTGTTGTTTTTGTGAATTTGGAGTATAGAAAAGTAAGCATTCTTATGTCTGTATAATCATCTTTATTTATTAAACTAATATCACATCTTCATCATATAGACTCATAAAGACACACACACACACACACACACACACACACACACACACACACACACACACACACACACACACACACACACATCTTTCTTAGTGTCCATTGGAGAGGAAGATAACATGGAAGAAATACCTTTAGGTTTGTGATCATTCACAATTCAAGCAATTAACGTGCGCCAACAGCCAAACACCCACAAGGGCATCAATAACAAATTATTCCAAAGAGACATCCATAACAGATGAGTTTGTTGGGCTGGCAGGCAGGAACCTGCACCTGATTAGAGAGCTTCATTCAATTGTGGCTGTGTGAACACATCCGTCATGCAGTAATATTGTTGGTGAATATTGCTTTTCTACCTCTCAGGGCTCTACTTGCAAGCCTTCCTAGCACCTTATTAAGGCTTCTAAAGAGATTAGAGATCACCTTTTGATTTTGGTGTACTGTAAAACACAGCAGCTCTAAGCTGTAAGATTTCAATGATTTTCTTCCATTTTTCCTTTTCTTAACTATTTCTCTACAGCCTTTTTTTTTCTATCCTTGTTAGGGGCTTATTTTAATCAGTATCTATTTCTGCGGGAAAAAATGTAGAACATTTATTAAGATAAGAAAAAATAGGAAGAGGAGAATAAGAGAGTTACACATAAGAGATATTGTAAGCAACATTGAATAATAGAAGGTAAAAAATAAAGACGATATATTCCCATATCATTTCCTTTATATCTAAATGCTAGTTTCCAATCTTCTTACAGTATATTGCAGCTGTTTACTATTCACCTTTTCTTTTTATCGCATCTCAGTGGCATAGTGCAATAGCTCCCCAGAAGACCCGAGTTTGATTATTAGCACATACAAAGGAGGGGTTGTAGGCCAAGACAATAAGTGGTCAGCAAAGGCTTGCCAGTCCTGGGGGAACAGATGCAGCTTATGCTCACTGGAAAAAAAAATACAGCATTACAACTCTGGTGTGCTTTGTGATGCAAAAATTGTATACAGCTTAGTCAGGTTGTTGTGCTTATGTGGAAGGATGCAGCACCTCCTTGGAGCCTACAGGGCAGCCACAGTGTGGAGTTAGATAGGGCAAACTCCATGGGATCAGAATGGTGATGCTATCATTAGTCCCCTCACTGGCCTCTGTTGGGAGGCAAGTTCAGCCTGTAGGAGGTTAAAGTGGATCATGTCGACCTTGTGACTGAGAACAGGCATTAATGGCTGCTGAAGGTTCAAAGCAGGGAGGAAAATAAAATAAAAATAAAAATAAAACACATGGACACAATAACTAAAACATGGAGTAGCCCTGAATCTGAATACTAGGGACAGGTGGCAGCAAAATCTTGCATAAGCTAAAACTAGGGTGAACTTACAACTCTTGTTACAATAATGTTGGTGCTGTCTTTCTTCTTTCAGTTGCTAATGTGAGCTAGGGGTAGTTTGATATGATATTGTGTTTTAGCTATAATCAGCATTTTCCTGATTTCATACAGTGATGGGAAAGGTATGGTATATAGTACTATATTTATTTCAAAATCTGACTAGTCAGTGACACACTCTTTCAAAAACTTCCATTAAGGAAAATAATTCATCAGCAAAAGCATGTATTTAGGAAGCACTCAATGGTCTTGTTACTGACAAATATGTATACTTCATATAAATAACAGTAAGGTGTAGACACACACACACACACACACACACACACACACACACACACACACACACACACACACACACACACACACACACGCGCGTGCGCATGCACACATCTCTTTCTGTATACATAGATGGATAGATATAGATATAGATACAGGTGTAATTATATAAAATGGACTTTCATTTCTAAGGGTAATTAAAACGGATGACTCTTTATTTCAGGTGTGTGTGCATGTGTAGTGAATAAAGTTAAATTATCTATTTACCTGTTTATTTATTATTATTTTTTGCATTATAGTGAAATGAAAATACATTCTGTGTTTCAGTTTATTTATTTATTTTTTATATATTATACTTAGCATGTTTTAAATGGTCCATGTTCAGTTTATTTCTCTGCTTCATACCAAGCTTTTTTTTTTTTTTTTTTAATGAAGTTAACAGTGTACCTAGGAATAAAGTTGCTGTTTTATGAGGGGTATGGTGCTATGGTTTGTTATAAGACCATAGGAAGTTACTAGGGTAATGGCCCTAGGACCCTTCAAAGCCTACAACAACAAAAAATGAGCCAGCATCAAGCAGATGAATAGTGTCCAAAGGAGCAGTTTAATAAAGACTACTCCAACAGCAAAAAGGCATCCCAAAACATACCGGTTTCGGCAATGGTTAGAAACCCAGCCTTCTTCAGTGTACAAAAAGGAGCCCAAGACAAAAATGCTGTATTTAAACACATAGGACCATGCTGATTGGTTAAAAGATAACAATCATATGCTGATCATCAAACAGCATAAAATAACAAAAAATAATTTGTATAATCAAAAATGCATTCAATCACAGGGCTGGAGTGCATACATATAATAATTAATTATTAGAGTCAATATTATAATGACAAATAAAAATATATAAAAAATAAAATGAAAATGTAAATGATCTCATGAACTGAATGTAGAACAACATTTATACATGAGCTAAATAAGACAAAATTCATGTTACATCAGAATGCATGCTTCAAATATTGGAATTAATAAATCCAATATAAATCTATATAAGGTCTAAATATAATAGTACCATATGTTGCTCAAAGCCTGTATAATATGTTGAATTTATAAACAATCATTTAATCCAGGACTAAATAATGCTCCTAATTTCGTAATCCATTTCTTTTAGGTTCAGTTTGTTGTGCCAACCACTCTTGTTGGTCCTGTCACCAATTATTTTGTCAATAACAGTAAAATGAAACTTGGCAGTATTATGTATTAGTGTATGTTTGTATAGTGCATTAGTGATTTTGTGGCATCTAATGTCACTAAGGTAATTTGACTGGTCTTGATGTCTGTCCAACATAAAATGAATGGCAGGAACAACATGCCAGATAGACAGCCCAGTCTGTGTTGCAGTTTGCAAAAAATCTAATATCAAAGTCTATATTAGTATTCCTACTAGTGAGTTCCTTAGTTTTAACATATGTTTACAGTTGACACAATGGCCACATGGAAAGGAGCCAATAAGTCTATCACCCAAAATTGTGGTTTGATATACTTGTGGTAATGATGACTCAAAATGGTGTTTGTAGTGATTGAAATGACCAGCCAAATTCTTTCCCTTACGGAAAGAAAAAGGCACTTATCAGGAACAATATTTTGATTCTGACATCAGCCTCCAAAATGTTCCAGTTGTCCCTAACAATCTTAATAAAGTTATTGGTATTCCTACCAAATGTTGTAGTAAGTCTGAGTTTATTTGGCTTGTTATTTTCTTCTTATACGTTAGTAAGTTGGGTCTATGTAGACCCATGGCATGATTCTGAGCCATGGTCACGTATCCTGAACAATAGCCACGCTCAATGAATCTATTATGCAAATCCTGAGCATGATTAACATAAGTAGTGTTATCTGAACAACTTCGCCTAATCCTAATAAATTGTGTTTTAGGGATGTTCTTTGCAATGTGTTTTGGATGAAAGCTGGATGCGTGGAGAATAGTATTATATTGGGGAATTTTCTATAGGTTTCAGTTGTTAGAGTATTTCCACTATTCCTAGCCACCAAAACAGCCAAAAATGTAATGGGTTCCCGATTGAAAGTGATAGTGAAATGTATACCACATATATTATCATTAAGGTATTCCATAAATTCCTGAAGGTATGGAATATCCGATCTCCACACCATCCAGCAATCATCCAAATATCTGCCAGATGTCAATTTGCAAAAACAAATTATGTGTATCATCATAAATCATAATATGTTCAATATAGGCCATGAACAGATCTGCATAAATGGGGCAAAAGATGCCCCATAGCAGTACCTCTGATCTGTAGATAACAATCCTGGTTGTAGAAAAAAACATTCTTAGTCAAAACATGCTCAGTAAGATTCAACAAAAGGGTATTGAAACCTCGTTGATATAATTTAGATTCATTGAGCCAAAATTCAATAGCATCAAGTCCACCCCAATGTGGAATGTTAGTGTAAAGTGAACTTACGCCCAAGGTGCATAGTAACCAAAACTGCATGTCATTTATAATACTCAAAAATTGAGTAGTGTCTTGTATACGTGATCTTACATATAGTAGCAATGGCTTTAAATGCATAGTTAGGAGGTTCAGTTATCGACCCCATGCCTGATACAATCGGCCTACCAGGTGGATGTAAAAGATCCTTATGTATTTTAGGCAAAAATAAATATATTGTCTTGTAGGATCATTAATAGTTAAATGATGACATGT
Source organism: Protopterus annectens (assembly GCF_019279795.1). NCBI lineage: Eukaryota > Metazoa > Chordata > Ceratodontiformes > Protopteridae > Protopterus > Protopterus annectens. The sequence continues at coordinate 1,694,208,727 of NC_056733.1, forward strand.
TTTTGTCAATAATGCCATTTTCGACAGCAGAATTCAAAAGTCATCAATATCCTTTTGAAAACCAAGGTAGGGTCCAGTGGCATTTTAGTATAGTATTTAACATCATTAAGTTGTCTGTTGTGCTTCAATATCATAGGCACACCAATCCAACACTACCACTGCCCCTCCTTTGTCTGCATTGATAATGACTAAATCTTTATTATTTGCAAGTTCCTCAAGACAAACTTTTTCAGCATCAGTAATATTGTTAGGCATAGGTCTTTCACAGTTATACTTGAAATGTAACTCATTAAGTACACTTTTCAGAAAGAGATTGACAGGATGCATAGGAGGAGTAAAATTTGAAGCATGATATTTGAAACCTACATGTTGTAAATCTGCAATGTCTCCTTGTTCCTGGAAAAACAATTTTAAATTAATAAGCCTACAAAATGAAAATAAGTCATTAGTGAATGAGTCTTCTGGAACAAAACGAATGAAGGATAAACCTTTATTTAACAAAGATGTCTGTTCCTCTGATAGTGTAGTACTTGAGATGTTACATACATTATTTATTTTTTGGTCAAAATCTCCAACAGATTTTGTAGACTGGTAACTCTTTCGCTTCCTACCCCCTCCTCCTGCCCCTGCGTTCCTAAAGGGGATACATAGTTTTTCGTTTAGGGGTAGGGGAGTCCATGGTGGACTGTGTGTCAGTATCTGTGCCAGATGAGGTTTCCAAATCAGTGGACTCAGTATTATTATTATGCCCTTTTAGTATGGAACGTGGACGTTTCCTTGTGGATTTAGAAACTTGTTTCCTAACATTCTGTCCTTCCTGAAAGCGGACATGTCTGACATTCTTGAAAGGTTGTCCCTTATCATAATCAGAAATGTCACGAGTAAATTTTTTGAGTTTTCTTTCTTTTAAGATGGTATCAAAAGTCAACAGTTCAGTACTCAATTTAGATAATAAAACCGGAAAAAAAGTTTCATTTTGGTATTGGTTACATTCCTCAATCAAATTCAAAACTATAGTAGTTTCACTCTCAATGATTCTAGTATAATGCTCAGATAAAGCTTTAACAAACTTCATCGAGCATTCTTGTTGTATAAGATTCCACTCAGAAAGTAAATTATCGTCAGGATTCGTCACCAATGGCTGGTCTCAGAGTGAAAATACAGCCATTGGTGACGAATCCATACTAAAAGGGCATAATAATAATACTGAGTCCACTGATTTGGAAACCTCATCTGGCACAGATACTGACACACAGTCCACCATGGACTCCCCTACCCCTAAACGAAAAAACTATGTATCCCCTTTAGGGAACGCAGGGGCAGGAGGAGGAGGGGTAGGAGAAAGAGTTACCAGTCTACAAAATCTGTTGGAGATTTTGACCAAAAAATAAATAATGTATGTAACATCTCAAGTACTACACTATCAGAGGAACAGACATCTTTGTTAAATAAAGGTTTATCCTTCATTCCCGGTTTTTTTGTTCCAGAAGACTCATTCACTAATGACTTATTTTCATTTTGTAGGCTTATTAATTTAAAATTGTTTTTCCAGGAACAAGGAGACATTGCAGATTTACAACATGTAGGTTTCAAATATCATGCTTCAAATTTTACTCCTCCTATGCATCCGGCTGTCAATCTCTTTCTGAAAAGTGTACTTAATGAGTTACATTTCAAGTATAACTGTGAAAGACCTATGCCTAACAATATTACTGATGCTGAAAAAGTTTGTCTTGAGGAACTTGCAAATAATAAAGATTTAGTCATTATCAATGCAGACAAAGGAGGGCAGTGGTAGTGTTGGATTGGTGTGCCTATGATATTGAAGCACACAGACAACTTAATGATGTTAAATACTATACTAAAATGCCACTGGACCCTACCTTGGTTTTCAAAAAGGATATTGATGACTTTTGAATTCTGCTGTCGAAAATGGCATTATTGACAAAAACATGTCATCATTTAACTATTAATGATCCTACAAGACAATATATTTATTTTTTGCCTAAAATACATAAGGATCTTTTACATCCACCTGGTAGGCTAACTATGCATTTAAAGCCATTGCTACTATATGTAAGATCACGATACAAGACACTACTCAATTTTTGAGTATTATAAATGACATGCAGTTGGAAACGGATTGGTTACTATGCACCTTGGACGTAAGTTCACTTTACACTAACATTCCACATTGGGGTGGACTTGATGCTATTGAATTTTGGCTCAATGAATCTAAATTATATCAACCAGGTTTCAATACCCTTTGTTGAATCTTACTGAGCATGTTTTGACTAAGAATGTTTTTTCTACAACCAGGATTGTTATCTACAGATCAGAGATTTATGCAGATCTGTTCATGGCCTATATTGAACATATTATGATTTATGATGATACACATAATTTGTTTTGCCGGAAATTGACATCTGAGATATTTGGATGATTGCTGGATGGTGTGGAGATCGGATATTCCATACCTTCAGGAATTTATGGAATACCTTAATGATAATATATGGGGCATACAATTCACTATCACTTACAATCGGGAATCCATTACATTTTGGATGTTTTGGTGACTAGGAATAATGACAATACTTTAACAACTGAAACCTATAGAAAATTTCCCCAATATAATACTATTCTCCACGCATCCAGCTTTCATCCAAAACACATTGCAAAGAACATCCCTAAATCACAATTTATTAGGATTAGGCGGAATTGTTCTGATAACACTACTTATGTCAATCATGCTCAGGATTTGCATAATAGATTCATTGAGCGTGGCTATTGTTCAGGATACGTGACCATGGCTCAGAATCATGCCATGGGTCTACATAGACCCAACTTACTAACATATAAGAAGAAAAATAACAAGCCAAATAAACTCAGACTTACTACAACATTTGGTAGGAATACCAATAACTTTATTAAGATTGTTAGGGACAACTGGAACATTTTGGAGGCTGATGTCAGAATCAAAAATATTGTTCCTGATAAGTGCCTTTTCTTTCCGTAAGGGAAAGAATTTGGCTGGTCATTTCAATCACTACAAACACCATTTTGAGTCATCATTACCACAAGTATATCAAACCACAATTTTGGGTGATAGACTTATTGGCTCCTTTCCATGTGGCCATTGTGTCAACTGTAAACATATGTTAAAAACTAAGGAATTCACTAGTAGGAATACTAATATAGTCTTTGATATTAGATTTTGCAAACTGCAACACAGACTGGGCTGTCTATCTGGCATGTTGTTCCTGCCATTCATTTTATGTTGGACAGACATCAAGACCAGTCAAATTACGTATTGAGCACCTTAGTGACATTAGATGCCACAAAATCACTAATGCACTATACAAACATACACTAATACATAATACTGCCAAGTTTCATTTTACTGTTATTGACAAAATAATTGGTGACAGGACCAACAAGAGTGGTTGGCACAACAAACTGAACCTCAAAGAAAAGAAATGGATTACGAAATTAGGAGCATTATTTAGTCCTGGATTAAATGATTGTTTATAAATTCAACATATTATACAGGCTTTGAGCAACATATGGTACTATTATATTTAGACCTTATATAGATTTATATTGGATTTATTAATTCCAATATTTGAAGCATGCATTCTGATGTAACATGAATTTTGTCTCCTACTATTTAGCTCATGTATAAATGTTGTTCTACATTCAGTTCATGAGATCATTTACATTTTCATTTTTATTTTTATATTTTTTATTTGTCATTATAATATTGACTCTAATAATTAATTATTATATGTATGCACTCCAGCCCTGTGATTGAATGCATTTTTGATTATACAAATTATTTTTTGTTATTTTATGCTGTTTGATGATCAGCATATGATTGTTATCTTTTAACCAATCAGCATGGTCCTATGTGTTTAAATACAGCATTTTTGTCTTGGGCTCCTTTTTGTACACTGAAGAAGGCTGGGTTTCTAACCATTGCCGAAACCGGTATGTTTTGGGATGCCTTTTTGCTGTTGGAGTAGTCTTTATTAAACTGCTCCTTTGGACACTATTCATCTGCTTGATGCTGGCTCATTTTTTGTTGTTGGAGGTATTCAGTTGGAGCCGTGCAGTTCCTGACGTGCAGGGGAAGCATTTGTTTGTTGCCCTTCAAAGCCTAGCCAGGTTCTACCCTTATTTTATCAACCTTTTTGTGTGTGCCATGCAAAACCTTTTAGCAAGTAACGTAAATAGGGAATGTTTAGAGGAATTTTAGTAGCTCTGTTAATACAACAAAGGTAATGATAAACTGATGATAATGTGCCAAGAATGTTGCTAAATGCTGATTACATACCAAAAGTGTGGAAAAAATAAAGGCTTATGCCCAGGATTCAGGAAAAAAATGTTAATGTGGACAAGCTGAGAAAAAAAGCATGAACAAAGTTGAGTGATGTGACTTGACACAGATTAAGAATACAGAAGTATCCACTTAGTGCAAACCTGCTGGGACTAACAGTGCATTGGCAGGCTATTCATTCATGAATTTAACAGACATCACAGAGGTATGACCCCTTTACTGCAGGTTACTTGACCTGGATGAAGTAACAGACAGGTAGCATATCCAAAAGAATGTATGTTCACATGTGCAACAAAACACATATTTCTTACAAGGACACAGCAAAATCACAGTGGAGAATCCATACAAGGGTTGCACAACAAAGTTAATCCAACACTGAAATTATAAATGAGATGGAAATCAGTTGATAAGACAGTCAGAAATGGGAAATATCAGACAACAGGATGCAAAGGAGGGTAGTGGGAGGGAAAGGCTGGTGTGGGGTTTGAGAAAGGTATTTTTTATGTGACAGGTGTTTATTTTTTAAGAACAGTAGAAGAAGAGAATGGTGACATGGTGGAGATGCAGGTGGGGTGGAAGTAATAGTAATGACAGCATATAGACTGGGCAATAGCACCTCATTAGAGTACTGGGACAGAGGTAAGGAGTAGCAGGATGCTGGGCATCACCTTCATCCCGCGCATTCATTGTATGAAATAAGTGCCACAATGAGCATACAGAAAGGATGTACAAGGCAGTCATCCTTTCAATACAAGGACCAACTTCTTAGCATACTGGACAGGGATCTGGATGCCTGTACTGCTGCTATGTGCTGGGGCTGATAACATTTCTTTGAATGCCTCTTATCTGCCTGCACTGAGGGTATTTCCCACAGGCAGATGACATTCACCTAATGATATTTTCTTCAAACCACCAACTGGTTGTGTGGCTGGTGAAGCATGAAGTGATTATCTGCAGAGACTTGGAGTATGCAGTGGTCAAGCACATGCCACAACCAGGCAGTCACATTCTTAGAGTTTGCTAATATCTCTGCTATTGGGTGTTGGTGCCAGTACCATTCTTCAAATAGAATTTGGCCAGAGCTAAGGACACCCATAGTCTGCATCTTTCCCAAATGAGGCCCCATGACACCTGTCACATACATACAAACAGTGCAACCCCATTTGCATAAGCTGTGTTCCCTGGCATACATTTAAAATCCATATCTAGTTCTGTTGGTCACATAGCCCTCTCAAGAAATATCACCCCTCCCTACACTGAATACCCAGCTTGGCAGTCCCTTCACCATATCATACACTCACTTCCACTTTCTTTGTCACCCCCCCCCCATACCAATACTGTGCATGTTACTGATATCTGTCGGTGCACCTCTGCCCACCACTGCATATGACGATTACTGTGCCCTGCCCTCACAGTTGTGTTATATAGTTTATTGAGAGTTAATGCATAATGTGGCCAGTTAACGCACAGTAGAAAATAGCCTGCATGCATCAGTTTTTATCTTTGTGAAGTCCATTCTGTCTCATGGTATAGACCACTTTTAGAATTTTCACCAATATGTATTCCACCCAGTTTTGACTTACATGGGCTACTCTTGTAGCTGATTCCTTTGAAGGCTTCTCTGATGTCACCCCCTCTGCCACTTGGTGCAGTTTGTATGGCCCTCTAGTGGTAGTGTCTGTCATATGCGTATGATCATGCTGTGAAGAGCTGCACAGACAGCAAATATACTGTTGCAGGTCTCCACAGTATACTGCAGCATGCCAACAGTGGAATCACTGCAGAAGAAGCAGGTCTTCATCATTCGGAACACACATACTCAATGATGTTTCAATTCTCTAACAGTACAGTGTTGTATTGCATACAATCATGCTGTGTAAGTTATGTATTGGAATCAAGATTAATGGCTCCAGGGCATATCATACACTACCAATAACATGTCCCACTAGAATATTACCCTAAATAAGTTGGTGGTATAGGTCAGACATATGACAGCTGTAGGAATCATGGGATCTACCTGAATAGCACATAGACAAGTTGTATGATAATCTGCATATTGCACACTATATGGCAGGTAATGGGATGGAAATGCTTACTGCTGATGTACTGTTGGCCATGTAGTCCAGGCATGGCCTTGATTAGTGATGTGGGCACAATCTGCGGCCTCTAGATCCTCATGGAAATGAGCTATTTCATAAAATGCCGGTTCAGTATTGTTTCTCTCATCTGTGATCCTTGGGAACTACTTATGCTTCTCTACATGCTGCAGCATCATATCAAAGAACAGGTGTGGTATTTTTAGGCAGATGCCTGTGCTACACTGAACATGTCCACTAAGAGTCACTGGCAGGTCCGTGTAGCAAGAATTTTCAAAACTACATATATTTTAGTGTCCAAAGAGATTGGTATTCCATGCATTCCATCAGATTCTGTGTGAGGATGGCACATATCTGCCAGCAGCCATATGCTGTCTCTCTTCACGTGACAGCAGTCAACTATCGATCTACCTAACTATATACATATCCTCACATACACACACCCACATATATATCTGTGTGTGTGTGTGTGTGTGTGTGTGTGTGTGTGTGTGTGTGTGTGTGCATGTATAAAACATGAGTCTTGATTCTACTAATAGAATGCAAATCGGTAATTCAGGATGCATGCTGAATTTCTGTGCCTTAGTGAAAGGTATACTTATTACTCGTTATATACAAAATTAATCTTGTACTTGCATATTAACCATTGTCATGTAATAATATCTGTTCAATGTGTTGGTATCCATAATGTTTGCTTTCTGCATGCAGTGAGGCTGAGATTGAATTAAGTCAGTATTAATCAGTTCTCGACCTCAGATAAACTCAACATATAAACAAACAAACCCTCTTCAAATATAAAATGAATACAGTACATTATTCCAGACCATGTCAGTAAAACGTGTAACATGGAGTCTTTCAAACGTCTATGCGAGCTCTTGCTGAAACATTTGAGAATTATCACTTGGCACTTAAAGACACACTGGGATTTCTTTGCAGTTTGATGCTACATTTGACCAACATGTTACACCCCCATCAGACAATGTTTGCCTGCAACATATCTGGAGACAAAGAAATGCAACATAAATCTTTTAAAAGCATATGCTTTTTATTGCTGAAATCATGAAGATTTAGTTCAGATATATTCTAGGATTAAAAATGGCATAGAGGGATGAAATTCTAAATGTGACCCAGATTACATGATTTTAATGAGTGGCCCACACACGTGGATAGCTGAAAAGGGTGGTTGATGAATAATGAGGCAATCCCACCTTGATTTTTTTCAGGTGTTAAGTTATGGGAATATGATTGCGGCATGCCTTGTGCCATAGACTGTGGTGTAAACCAAAGCCATAGACTAAAACATAAACTGGAATGTGTACTAAGTAGATAATAAATAAATACCTTTCCCTAGAAGTGTATATTACATTTACTTCTGATATTGTGACAACTAATAAAGATGTACCCTTGATGCATCTGATTTCCATTGTGAGTACTATATTGCATTTTTTGAGAGTAGGAATAGATAAAGTCTATCTGGTATGCCATTTAAATGCAAATAACATTTTGCCATCCTTGAATCCTACCTTCCTTGTTTCCTTTTTTCTATCTGGTCTATGCCCATTTTAATGTCTCTGGGTGCTCACCGCAGCACCATTTCGGTAGTCCATTCCATAAGTCAGCAACACTGTTTATAGCAAAGTACTTCCAGAGGTGTTAGGAGCAGTCAGTTCTACAACCTGCTGCTTATGTCCCCAACTCCCCTCCTCTGTGCTTTTAGTTCAAAATGATCCCTTAATATCTCACTTACATGGTTTTATGTACCAATATTATGCTCCATATTTCTTTTGGTCCCATGTGAGAAGAGTATCTGCTAACTTCTGTTTATTTTCCTTCCATTCCCTCTAGCAGATCTTTCTAGTAGTTTTTGTTTGAATTTCTTCCGTAAGCTCGGTGCCTTTTCTCTTATATGACTTTCACATCTGGATTCTGTACTGAAGTCCTGCTCTGATCAAAGCGCTGCACAGTAGAAGCATTACCTCTTTGCCACTAGAATCTGCTCTCCCAAAGACACAACCCTGCTACCATTTCTTTCTCATTCTGTTCCTGTTGCCTGATCCAGGTGTGACCACCTGCCCTGCATCCTTTTCCTACATGTTAGGCATCAGTTCCACTCTCCCAGCTGATACTTCACACTACAGTCATTGTGACATAAGTGCCATACTTTGCATTTGTCTATGGTGCACCTCAAGTGCCACCTTTCTGCCCACATGCTCAGCACTACAAATCCCTTGAAAAAATAATTTCTCCATCCACCACTGCTGCAGCTGTTTCTTTGTCTTCAGTGATGACGTTGATCTGTTCTGTATTCACCTGGACATGTCTGCAACAAAACACATTGAAGAATATTGGGCAATCCAAGCCACTTTCCTAAATAGTGATGTTGTCCCTCTCATCAGAATTTTCTGTGTCTTACTGTTTAACCATGTAACCTTCCATTACCTCAGTTACTGTCTTAATCACAAGCCTTCTGTATAGAAAAGAGACAAAGAGTTAGTGAAATTCAGTAAGACTTCACATGGCTCTTCTTTTTAACTTATGGTTAAATAAGAATATTGTTCTGGTTCTCAACGAAATTCACATGCAATCAAGTCAGAATACTGGATCAAGTGTGATTGACAACGTTTTCTGGTCATGGACCCATGTTGGTTGCTGTCGTAGAGATTATCATTGTGTATAAAGCTACTGAGTTAAGCTAATGAGCATTTCTTTACATGTAGGAGAGAGTTCTTTAAATAAATAATGGCTGACATTTTTCTTTCAGAATTTCATTGTAACTCCGTGCTTAATTTTACCTCACCACATTGTCCTTACTAATACAGAGATTTTTTTTTCTTTTGTGATGTTTCATGATACTTGTCAAATATCAAGCCTCCCCTAAGTGACCTTGGCCCATTTGTTCCCCTGCCTGGGATTTTATCCAGGGTTAGGGTAACAGCTGTCTGGCAGGATCATCATTCAAGCAACAGTGACAATAATGCTTTATGCCAATGCTGGCATACTGGCAGTAGGGATATTTCTGTAATGCCCTAACCATACTGCAGTGAAAGAGATGCATGATTTGTATCACTGCTATGGCCCACAATGTCTTGCAGTACAAGTGCTTGTTTCTGCATACTCACTTTGAAGGCTATGCCAGGCAATGGTTTGGTAATGCCAAAATCAACTCCAAAAGGATGTATTTATTTTGTCTCCCCTTTTCCAAAAGATTATGATCGTGTGCAGCCAGTTCACTGCTTTCTAACAAGGATTGTCATGCGCATCCTATCCCACCAGCTCTGTCAAGCACACAAATATATTAGGTTACCTATGCCCTAGTAAGATCTTACCTATCTGTATCACAGTAGATGGCTAGTTCCATGAGAAAACAAATTGTGTTTTCTGGAGAAAAGCATATGGTTTTTAGCATTGATATAATGGTGACAATCTAAAGTTCTACAATGGTCATGAGCCACTCCTCACCATCCAGCCTCATAAGGTCAGAAATAATTTAACAACACCACTCTAAGGGAAGCAAAAGTATTATTCAACTGGCCTTACTCTGATGGTGCTTTGCTTATGAAACTCTACATTTGGTACATATGTATAAAGGGCCATATTTCAGCCCTGATTTGAGTTAACAAAATCATTTGTGAATTATAATTACAATGAAAGAGAGACTCAAGCACCAAATACAGTTATTTTATCCTTATGAATTCCCATGCAGATCAGTGCTAAATTTCATTGTAGCAGCATTTTCCTTTAATTTATGATATCCCGGTCATGACATATTTCAGGTAACAAGAAACCAATTTTTTTCTGATTAATTCTGATTTTTTTTTTTACTTCTGATGTACTGAACAACATAATAAAGGTATATTTTTGACATGAGCTACATTCTATTTCCTAAGCAAAAAAGTTACCCACGCCTGATTGATAGTGGAGATTAGTATAATGAATGGTTCAGGTGTTTACCTCTCATTCACAAGATACAAGGTTTGATTCTCATCTTTGAGGGAAATGTCTAGGTTTATAATGTCCCAAAGGAGCAGCTAGCCTAGTACTAGCCTAGTACTGATCTACGCTAATATGTCATGTTAGGCTATCACATTATCTAAGCCATGTACACCTATTAATGGTTCTTATCATCACTGCTTTGAAACAGTAACAGTTTTCTAGCAAATGTTTAGGGAAAATTTTGAATATGCAGTCAAGTTGCACTTTAGATACAAAAATAACGGAATAGCTACATGTTGAATTTTTCAGAGTCAAGCCACAATTCTCAGTAATGCATTCTCTTTTACTTTTTTATTTTGTATGAATATCACTTTCAGGGGCAAATACATAGTGACTTTAGTATGTACATTAGAAAAGCAAAGTATATGCATAGTTTTATTTTTTTAAAAGTTTATATATAGTTTTATGCATTATTTGCTCACATATGGAAAATGAAAATCTGCAGTTATTATGATTTGAATATAAATATATTTTTGAAGTTACAGCTAGAAAAAAGACATAAGCTGTATTTTCATTGTGTTGTTAGAATACAGCACTGATTTCTTTTTCATGCATTATCTCAGATATGTCCCTTATGACAGAGTGTATCTCTTACAACTGTGAATAAGTTACATAACTTAATCTACATAAAAAGCTATGATGGTTATTTTTTTTATTGTGCACAGATTCCTCTTTACCCTCTTCACTCATATTCACATCACCCCTGATAAGTAAGATCTTTAACTGTTTTAGATCAGGGGGTGTGCATTTTGGGCATGTCTTCCTGCCAAACGTCCTCCCAAAAATAACCATGTTATGTGTGGACATTGATATTTGATAGTGGAAAATTGAAAAAAAAAATGGCTGCAAAAATGTACTTCATCTAGTTTGTCTGAGATATCTATACCAATCCTCCTGAAAAGTTATATAAATGATTCCTCAACTATGACTATGCAAATGTATTTTGTTTCATATGCAGCTTGCTTCCTACTCCAAAGACAGACATACTTCTATGTATGATTTGTGCTCCACACTGTGCATGTCTTGTGTTTTACACAAAGTTTGAGTTCCACCACAAAAAATAGCCAAATGTGATGTTGACCTCTAAAAGTTGATTGTGCTGAATGTGAAACAACTAATGGCCATGCTAACATGTTTCATTTTGTTTCTCTCACATACATACACTGCTCCAGTAAATTGTATCATTTAGCATTTAACACTGAACATATAATAACTGATTGCTTTCACACACGACACAAATGTTCTCCAGGAAGGACTGACACAGACAAACAACTGTTGTCAGAGCCGTGGACTAAAATTAAATGCTAAGAAATGCATAGTAGTATCCTTCAGGAAGTCATCCAACCCTGGCACACCATGTAAGTAGCTGGTCAGAAAGGTGATATGCAAAAAGTATAGTACAGTTGTGTAAATTAAACTTACCATTACAGTAGTTGTTTGAATGATCACTGCTGCAGTAGCCTTAGCTATATGGTTTATATTCTGTAAAGGATATAACAGCCATCCAGCTTGCAAAACTTCAGGGAACATTCCATGAGCCCAAACAGTCAAGAAACCTGAGCAAAACTTACAAAAAGACAAGTTTGGTCACATACCCTTCAGAGCTTTCTTGCCAGTAGAGAGGGAAGCTGAGACCTGAAAAGATAAGGCTTGGAATAACAAAAAACAAAGGGCCACACCCTGGCATAGAAAACACAGCAAAAACCAAGGGGGATGGAGAAAGGGAGGGAGAAGCTATTGTAATAGAGTTCATTCTAATATCTACTGTTATGGTAAGCTCAGCTTGTATAATTGTATTATGTTCTTCATACTAATCAGTGCTGCAGTAGCCTTAGCTATATAGAGAGATTACTGTAGCAACTTGGGAGGTGGGAGCAAGAGAACCCGGAGAATGATCCTAGCAAAGCATGATATAGACCTAGAGAAGGAATAAAGCTTAGGCGCTTTGAAAAAGTATGCACAGAGGACCAAGTAGTCACTTTTAGAATCCAACCCTTTCCAAAAACTCATAGAAGAAGCCAAGGTCCTTAAGAGTGGGCTTTGCCCCTGCCCAGAATAGATTTGTCATGTTGAGTATAACAAAAGGTAATAGCCTTAGACAACCATTTGGAAATAGTCTGTTTTACCACAGGTTGTCTCTTCTTATTATCTTCACAAGAAATGAAAAAATAATCCAAAGAACTGAAAGATTTCATTCTGTCAAAATAGGACCTGAATTGTCTGTGGACTTCTAAGGTATGGAGTATCCTTTCTTGCACATTTTTAGGTTGAGGAAAGAAAATCAGGAGATGGATAGCTTGACTTAAAGTAAACTTGGATACCACTTTAGGCATAAAAGAAAGATTAGTTCTCAAAGAAGTCCTTGTGGTAAATGAGGTAGGCTTCATTCACCATAAGATCTTGCAGCTCAGATAATCTTCTTGCAGAGATCAGAGCAATCAGGAAAATTGTTTTCCATGTTAAGAACCTCAGATCAGCCTTATTAGCTGGTTCAAATGGAGTGTTTGTTTCCCTAAAACAATTTTCAAAAAACTTTATTTTTTCATGCTAATAAATTTTAACAGATGCATCCAAAATATTTACCTAGAAGGGACTGTCCAACTGTGAAAGTGTGAATAAGAGAAATAAAATAGGCAATAACTTATTTCCTAATTATTTAAAACTATATAGACAAATAGATATTTGTCTATATAGATGAGCATACATTCTAATTAACAATAAAAAGAGGATTATAGAATGTTGCTTAATTATAATAATGACATAGCTTACTGTTTTTGAAAATGGAATATATATAAAACCAATGTTTTATAAAACTGGAATAATACCTTGGAAAACAAGTACAAATTAAAACAGTTCACTGTTGTAATTTTTTAATTATACATGGTGGTGGTGCTGTGGTAGCGTTGTTGCCTCACAGTAAGACATTGTCCTGTTCGATTCTCAGCTAGAGCATCTTCTGTGTGGAGACATGCGTGAATGGGCATACCTTCATTGAAGGTTTATATTGTTCCAGTAATTAGAAAAGATAATGGATTCTTGAAATCTTAATGAAGTAAATCTTTTATGTCTATTTCACAACATTTTTGTTGAGGTAAAGGATTTCCATAGTTGTTTACATAATATTATATTAGCTTCATTTATATTGGGTTCATTCTGAGGTATTGAAATTAGTTCTCTTATTTGTCCCAATACAGCAGTATACTTTTTTGGACAATTAAAAGATTTTCTCATATCACTAACTGAAAGATTTCTATTTAAATAAAAATCTAAGATTGATTTATCTTTAAGGAGAAGAAATTAGAAAGATGTAGGACTTTATTATTAATTTTTAGTTTAGGATTTAAGTGGAGTGGTTGTAATAGCATTAATTAATTATTTAAATTAACAAATTCTACAAGATTTTGAAGAATTGTTAGTTTATGTGTTAGGAACCTATGTAGTTTACGACTTTTGAAATACTGTTTTTTTTAATAAAGGTAAGGGTTTGGGGGTTGCAGTTTAAATTCCATGCAAAGGTATACCATATTTAACCTAAGAAGGACTCCACAAATATGGTTTTCGATTATAATCTGCTATTTTAAATATTTTACTAGCATTTATAATATTGTAATATTATAATTTAAAGTATGGAAGAGTCAAGTCCCTAAGGCTTTTAGGAAAGATTATTTTTTATAACCAATTCTAATTAATTTTGGAAACCATATAAACTTAACAAGTTTGGAATATATATTGCCAAAAAAGTGTTGATAAACTGTTAATTTGATTGAATTAAATTGAAAAAAAAATGGTAATATATTCATCTTAATCATGGCTACTTTGGAAAGTAGAGAAAAATTAAGTTTTTCCAATTTGTAATATCATTTTCAATATTTGACCACATTTTGCCAAGTTATTTTAAAAAAAAAAACAAGGTAGGAATGTGACACAATGTTATACCCACCTATTTTAGTGAGGTATTAATCTTGATTGAAGAATTAGGAATAATACAGAGCAAACTGTAATTATGATTAACAGGAAAAATTGAGGATTTAAGTATATTTTATTTGTAGTTGGAGAATTTAAAAAAAATTTTCCACACTATGCAAAATTTTTGATAAATGCATACTATAAATTTAGATTGTCTACAAAGGCAGTAAATGGTACTGAAATTCTACAAATCTGTTGTATTAAGTGATATGTATTTTGAATTATCATTAAGAATAGAGGTTCCATATAGATATTAAATATGTAAGGTGAAAATGGGCAACTTTGTCTTGTATCATTTATTATTTTAATTGGAGATGAGAAAATTGCATTAATAAATAGAGAAGTATGCAGTTTTGAATATAGTTTTTTTTATAAGATTAATAAAAGAAGAAGGAAAGCCAAAGTGTGGTAGAATTGCAAATAGAGAATCGAAATTTAATCTATTAAATGCTTTTGAGGCATCTAATGCAGGTGAAAACAACAATAAATTATAATGTTTAGATAGTATGATTAGTATGTCTAATATTAATGTATGATCACAAGATTGCCTGGCTTGCATGAAACCCAGTTGAAAAGGAGATATTATTTGTGGTAAGCTAGGTTTCAACCTGTTTGTTAAAATTAGAACAGAAATCTTAATATCAATATTTATGAGAGATATTGGTCTATAATTTGTGGGATCTCTGAGATCTTAGTTTGGTTTAAGGTTGAGAATTGTTTTGGAATTGTTCATGTGGAAGTTGAAGATATCATTCATGTGTATATAATTAAATAATTAAATGCATGTAATACATTTTTAGAAATAGGCTAAACAAAAGTTTTATAGAAATCAGCTATTAATCCATCTGGGCCTGGAGTTTTACCCAATTTAAGGCTGTTAATAATATCAAATATTTCTTGATTATTAAAGGTTGCAATCTTATCTTGTTGAATCATTATTTTTTGGAAAAGGTAAACTAAGAAACTTTCCAATTCTTGGATAGAAAAATTAAGCATATGTTCTCTATATAGGTTAGTATAAATCTGCACAGAGTTGCAATGGGTTCTTCTCTATTTTTTTTCTGAAATATGATTTCAGTAATCAAGGGTGCAGTATTATATATTTTTATTATTCTTGCTAAGAATTTATCAGGTATTTGCACCCATTCAGTATATCTCACTACGGTTTTCATTTCATAAAATTGTTGTTTTATATTAAGTCCTTTTTGAAAGTCAGTAATAATTAAAGTTAGTCTGTAAATCTTGATCTAGCCTATTAATGTTTGATTTTAATTCCAATTCTTTAAGATTAAATAATTTCTTATAATAAATGTCTTTACTTATAAATATTTAGGACTTTGGAGCTGCCCATTAAATATCCAAAAGAATGTGTAAATTGTAGTAATTTTGAAGAAAACATTTTAATAGATAAGAAATTTCCTTTTTTACATCCTCTTTTTGAGTAAACTAGGATTTAATTTTCGAGAAACCCTGTTTCTATTCTAAAAAAAAAAATGGACAAATTAATTGTTACTATGTTTTGTGCGAATGACATTCTGTTAGCAGCACTGCTGCCAAAAATCAGAATGTGGTGCACAAAATAAATGGATGGGATAGTCAAATACACTTATGTGAATGCAGTAGAGCATTTGCATAGGTGCATTTGACTATCTGCACAGAGATTGCGGTACAGTGGAGATTAGAAATGCAAAACATGATATGCCATATAGGAGTCTGATTTACATCACTTTCTATACGGCTATCATGTGATGGTTTCGGCCACAAAGTTTACTCAAATGTGTTGATCATTTGGGTGGACATTGTGGCCGGTCGGAATGTTTGTGTCCGGGTTTACTTTTTATTGTTTCAAATAGCAAATGTTTTGCCATTTGAACAAACAATAGTAAACCCAAATTAAAACCAAGAGAGATTTTAGAATGATCTGAGAAGAATCTGGGTTCAATTTGAAAAGTATACTCAAAGTTTAAAAAAGCTTCTGATATCAAAAATAAATCAATTCTTGACCAAGATTTGTAACATAAAGAATGACATGTATATTTTTGAGTTAGGTTATTATTCCTTTGAAGATTAAAAGGATCAAACTGATTAAAGTCTGATTTTAGTTCAGCAATGGCCTTGGCCGCATATGTTCTGTCTGTTTTTGGTTCTGTGATTGCATTCTAATCCCCACCAATAACATAGTAATGGATAGGAAAATACTTAAAATGTAAATAATGGCATGAAAAAGTTTGCTGTCTATTACAGAGAGAATAAAATTTTGATAATAATACCGGTTTATCTAAGCACTTGCTTTGAATAATTAAATAACACAGTCTTCCATCAGAGTTATGATTAATTATTAAATCTTTAAAATATGTTTTTAATTATAATAGCAATGCCTGATCTATTTATTTTGTAACCCAAATATATAATAGTATCAATCCATTTTTTCTTAGGAAATTGGGACCATTGACTTAATGTCATGTGTGTCTCTTGAATAAATATAACTTCAGCTTTATATTTATAGAACAAATGCAGAACTTATTTCCTCTTTTTAGGTAGCTGAAGACCTTTCACATTCCAGGAATCTATTGCTCACATATAAAGTAATCACAGATTCTAAACTGAAATGCAAATACGATTACCTTGACAATCTTGAAGGAAAAGGAAGAATTTTTCTGTATAGGCAATTGACATTTGACTCTTCCTGTCACAAACCTGTACCTAACCACAACTGTCAAACATCAGGAAGAGAATCTGACTAGATCAAGCAAGGAATAACTGTGCTATATATTCCTTACTACAACATGTAGAAACATTAGAAGAATTAATAAAATATTTCTCCATTTGGGATTAAGTAAGAACAAACTCTTCAAACTGTCCCATCACACAGCTACAGTAATACAATTCTTATGTAAGGCTTGAAGTAGTAAGATATAATAGTAATTGCTCTTATTAAATAGCCTTTTAACATTACTAAATGCACATAATATTAACATATTTGTCATCTTTGAAACAGCTGCAAAATTCCAAGATCAATAGAAAAATGTGGAAGTTCATATATAATTCTAAATTCTATAAGCAAAGTATAGATTTTGCCAATCTTATGATATGCCTCATGAGAAGAACTTGATAATTAAATCACATCTTGATGTTTGAACAAGAACAACCATTTGGTTATCATCAAACCATAAAAACAAGTCTTATAAAGACATAATAGCTCCAAACCCAGCATCTCATGAATCATGGATAAAAATACTCTCTCAGTAATAGACAGCATTATGTATTGTAAGTCCGTTGATGTTATTCATAAATTCATAATAAAACTACCTCTGTGCAATCGACAAGGAAGAAATGAATCCAGTTTAAACTTCCAGACTACATACTAAACAGTTTTGAACAAAATGTCATCAAAGTCCATTCAAAGGGCAGAGAAAACAATTATTTCATTCAGGCACAAGTAATACAGGCCATGTGTGATGATCAGCCACCTCAAACCAGATCACATTTCAGGATGTATGTGTAGAAAAAAGTAACAGCCAGGATTCATCTGAAGAGTCATCCAAACTCCTAAACTTCACCTTGTCAGATTTTGGAAAACACCAAATACTACAAGACCATGATCACCAGTTCACCAAGTGAATACCCGATCCAAATCTGCCAGCCCAAAATTATTAATCACAGAAAAATTTAAAGCATCAGTTAAGGATTATTGTGTTTTTAACTGAGCAAATAATATGATTATAACCTTAATGTTGGGAAATCAGATTTGCTAAATATTTCATTTAAAATTTTGTTTTTTTATAATTAGATATAAGCAAAACAGCTCCAATAATTAGTAGATTTGTTTGTAGCCTTTGGCTTTCCAAGTATACTGTATTTTACAAGATAACAGGCACAACATCATAGTCGCATTCATCTCTGAATGGCCTACAAGGAATTATGTGTGTCGAAGCCTACAAATCAATGATTGCTCTAAACATAACTAAAGAGACTCCAGAGTTTATATCGAGGAAGAAAAAAGAGCAATCATCTTCCAAGTGAAGAGAAAATATTTTCTATGCATTGTCCAAGATTAGACCGACATAGATGACAGAATGCACATGTTCAGATTCAAATTTTCTATACATCAACTTACGTATTCTTCTTTTTACCAAGTGTATAATATGCTCATAGATGTCGGACCTAGAATCATTATAAATTTACTTTGTTACAGTGGAGAAATACAGTGCAAACCATACCAAGTGTCAGAATAAACACTGAATAAAGGCTATTGTAAACCCAATTAGGTCTTTTTCTCCAACAGATAAAGAGTTATTAAACAAAACAAGATGCCATTTAACTGTTGAAGCATAGAATGCATGTCCAAATTCCTCACTTTTAATTTTTCAAGTTGTAGAGTATCTAAAGTTGTTATTAAAGATCTCCGTATCCTCTTTTCAGTTAATAGAATATCTGTTACCATTATGTTAGAAAATAAAGGTTACTAGATGCTTCATGTGAAATTTTATTTTCTTGGAAATTAGGCATAAGCCGAAGGGTGCCGTTTTCTGACAGTCTTGTCTAATTTGAAGAAGTAAATCCCATGCAAATGTTATTTTATTGTTGTTCCAATTTAATTTTTTTTTGCTTCAGCCAAAGTTTAGCAGTTTCACATAAATTTGTAGTGGTCTATCCATTATGGAAGTTGAATGTGCTGCATTATGAAGTCTTTTGATGATGATTTGATTAGCTTCTGTTTGGTTGTCGAAAAGAGCTCCAAATATTTGTTGCAGGGTTTCAAACAATTAATGTGTTCACATTTCTCAGACAGACCATGAACAAGTATATTGTTTTCTCCACTTGTTGCTTCTAGGTCCAATAACTTGTTTTGGACATCTTGAATTACTCTAATATTAGACTAGCCTATTTTTGAAGATTTTCAATTTTAACTTCATTTTCCATTATTTTTGCTTCCATTGTTTCCAGTCTTCTGGCTATTTAAACATAATGCTTTTACTTGTCTTGTAAATTCTTGGATGGATGATTGTAGAGGTTGAATCAATTCTTTCAAATCATCAAGAACAAAAAGTTGGTCTGGTTTAGATTTAGTGAAGGATCTCCTCTCTTCTTGCCATTTAGACGTTCTAACATGTTTAGATGTAGTTTCCTTTTCAGGTGTGGAAATTGTTGATAATTTGTCTTCGAAAGTCTGCAACTCCATTTGTTCTTGCTCTGCTGACATTTTCTGACATAAATGGAAAGGTCACAAAATATTTAATAACTTAATTTGAAATAGTTTCTTCTTTATGACTACTTAAGACAAACAGTTTTAATTGTTGCAGTTTTCAAAACCAATATTTTACACTCATTTAGATTTTTCCACTTCTGTAGGCCTCAGGAGAAAGCATGGACCTTTGCAGACCAAGCCACTGCTGGAAGATAGATAACATGAGTATAACCCATATTTCTGATGTTCTTCAGAATGTCTTTAATTGTTGCAAACATGATTTTAATGTACAGAAAAGATCTAGAGTTTGGATTTTATAGAACATTAATGTTTCTGTTTAAGTTAGGAATATGGAGCTGTTTGAAAACAATGTTTACAGGTCAGTCTTCATCTTCTCTAAAACAAGATCCTCTGGTGTGGCCACTTATACAAAAACTCGATCAAGAATATTTTTACATGTGACTGCCTTGAAAGAGGATGATCCATGGGCACATATACTAAAATGACTGATAAGAGAACTTTGATAGTAGAATAAAAAAAATCATAGGATTGTAACTCACACTTCTTCTTCCAGCTTTTCCCGGTTATGGGTTGCCACAGTGGATCACCTGTCTGCTCATGACTGGCAGTGGAGTTTTACAGTGTCAATTTGCCAGCCCGGCACCCAACCTTCCACAGAAGGCACACAGTCACACCTAGGGCCAATTTAGAGTGTTCAGTCCAGCTACAGCATGTCTTTAGGATGTGGGAGTAAACTGGAGCACCTGGAGGAAACCCACACAACCACAGGGAAAGTATTCAGACTCCAGACAGAGGGCACCCCAGCCGAGAATCAAATCAGAGAACCTCTTGCTGTGAGGTGGCGATGCTAACCGCTGCACCACTCTGACCACCCAGGATCATAACTCACAAAAATACTGTAAAATTAGAGAAAAATAGCCCTGAATATCATTTAGTTAAATTGCTGGCACCAACTAGAAAACCTTTTCCATTTGCTAATACATCATTTTCTAGTAGCAGGCTTTCTTGCCTTCATTACTACCTGCTGCACAATCTCTGAAAACACGTGCCTAAAAGGAATTAAGATCCTATCATCCAGCCAGTCAATTGAAGATGATTGATGCTATAGTATATCAATCTCCCCCCACACTCTTGGGTGAGTAGATCTATTCTGTGAGGAAGCTTGTGATAATTAAACTGACCCTTGCCATATCTGAAAGAAGAGAGAATCACAGTTGCCTGGGTCAGAAAGGAGTCACCACAATGATTTTGAGGATTCCATGTGAATCTTTAGAAGTACACTCGATATTACTGGAAAGGGTGGAAAAGCAGACATTCCTGTTAAAAGAAATGAGAAAAGGCATCTCCCTTCCAGGCCTTCTTGCATGGAAGCTGGAATAGAATTTTGCCACTTGATTTTTTAGAGAAAAGGCAAAGAGGTCTACTTGACAAACTCCCCACAGATGGATCAAATGTTGGTAAACGCCCAGAGCTAGTAACTATTTGTGAAGGTCTGGTCCGGTTCTGCTCAGCTTGTATGGCACACAATTTGCTCTGATGGAATGTAGGATGCCTGTAGAGTGAGACTGTGCTGTGAAGCTATATCCCAAGCTAACATGGCTAGTCTGCAAAGGGGAATATGATCTGCTTCCACCTCGCATGCTGATGCATCTCATCACAGTGGTATTGTCTGTAACCTCTTGAAGAGGTCCCAGGGACCAAAGATGGTTTAGGGGATTTAGTGCCTTGATCAGGGCAAGCATCTCCTTGATATGTATGTGCTAGTTATCTGCCCGTGGAGTACCACACCCCTTGCTCTTTTATCTCTCCTGAAACTGCTCCCCAAACAAAGTCTAAAGCATCTGTGGTGACTGACTGCTTTTTAGCAGGGATGGAGAAGGATAGATCTTGATATAAGGATGTCTGTTGTCTCCACTAACTGATTTCTCTTCAGACAAACCCCAGTACTAGGATCTGCAAAGGTAAAGGGTGTTGATGCTGAGACCAAAGAGATTTCAGATATCATTGTATCTTTCTCAGGTGGAGTCTTGCCAGGAGTATCATGAGAATCATAGATGCTATGAGACCTAAAATCCAGAGGTATGCCCTTTCAGTGACAGAAATCTGAATGGAAAACCTATGAAATACATCTAAATAATTTTTTCCTGTGGATAAAAAGCTCTTTAAACTGAGGTATCTAGTCGGCATGCCAGGAAAACAATTTTGTGTGAGGGAGTCAAGAAATACTTTTGAATGTTCTATTGGAATATCAACTTGTGAAAGAGATCTCTTCACCCAGGAGAGAGATTCCTAATATTTTGAAAAAGACTCTACAAAGATAAGCAATTCATCTAAATATGGAAAAATGTGAATACTCCCTGGCCTGCAAGGAGCTACACCTGAAGCAAGACACTTTCTAAATGAACACTATTGGTGCAGTGAATTGTCCAACAGGTAAGACAGATAACTGATAATGTGGTCCAGACACACAAAACCTTCTGAACAAACCTGATGTCTGAATGAATAGGAATGTGATGATAAGCATCTTTATGTCTAGTGTTACCAGGAAATTGAAAGAGGGAGAAGAGGCAGCAGGTTGTGAAGTGACATCATTTTGAATTTGGACACTATCACCAACAAGTTTAAGAAAGGAAGATCCAGAACAGGTCTCCTAGCTTGTTCTTTCCTTGAGACCAAGAACATTAGGGTGTGAAGGGGTTATAAGGTCTCCTGAATACCCAATTAGTCTTGTTGGAGGGTCCTTAGTTTTGGGAGGTTTGAGACTTGTTTTGGAACCTCCTTGCCTGTTCTTCTTAAACGTCATTTACCTGAATTCTGTTGAGACTGTTTACTCCATTTTTTGTTGAAATTTGATGAGGAGAAAGAAAGTCCCTTGGACAATTTGGAAAAGGATGGCTGAAAAATCTTAGAGATTCCCTGGATCAACTTCCCCCGGTTCTTCACACTTTCTGATGACCTCTTCAGAAAAGGGGTCAAACATTACATCTCTATCTAAGGGAGAATTTATAATTTCATTTTACATCATCTGAGAGGTTCTGAGAATGCAGCCAAACAACCTACATTAAAGCTGATAACTGAAAAAGAGGGACACATCACTCTGAGCACATAAACGGCCACAGAGTAAACAAATTGAATAACATAATTACCACTGAATACACAGTTTAAAAAAACATAGATTAAGCACTTTTATCTTACAATCCAGACTTCTTTACAATCAAATTAGTCACACTTCCCTTTTTATATACCCACGTTAAGTCACCTCCTTAAAACTGTTACAGTGATCATAGCCCTGGAAGAATTATCAACAGAGTCATAAACATACTGCAAACAATGAGTAGTAACCTGTACAATATAAGAAACCAAGTTACTTAAAGCAGATTTTCTTCACAAGAAGGAACTGCAGATAAAACATTCCTCATACTTTCACAATACTTCATTATAAACTTTAACATATTACCCTGACAATTTAAAATTCTGAAATTCAAAGTTACATAAGTATACACTTTTTCCCATAGATGTCAATAATTTCCCATTCTTATTTGAAAGAGTATTAATGGAAATTAACTAAGTGCTTAACAGCAGATGGCTCAGCTAAGGTTATAGTTGCTAGGTCAATTTTTTTGGAATAGTGGATAAAAATGTAAAAGACAGAGGAACTTTATACATCCTATCTGCCTTTTTAGGCACAACTGGCTGATTATCAGGAAAACTGCAGGCAGTAAGATACACATCCTCTAAAGCAGACAGGACAGGAGAAATGAGCGTAAATTCTGGAAAATCCTTCTGTATCAACTCATAGTATTTTTTGAGGGACTGAGAAACCTCAGTGTTCTCCCACTGAAAACACTGGAACATTCTAACAATGGTCTCAGAGAAAGAAAAACCTCAACAGGGAGAATCAGAAAGTGAGCGCTCCTCTGAGTCTGAAGCTGAAATCTAAGGTCAAAACTCTGAATCTGCCCCTGCATTTTCCTGTTCAGATTCTGAATCCTAAATCTCTCCAGGAAAGGAAGCATCCCTCTTTCTTTTTACCAGGAACTGCCCTACAAGAAGGATCAGTAGCCTGAATCAAACCCTGATCTTGTCCCAGTAAAATACTTCTATCCAAAGAAATCTGAGGAGGAGTAGCTACATGCTTGTTTTTCTGTTTCTTCCACTGCTTCCCTATGAATGAACACAGCATTTGAACACAACAGAGGAACCTTTCTTGCTCCCTCTCCCAGGATGGACAAGAGATTCTCCCTCTTGCCAACTAAGTGGACCCCAACAACTACAGAGGATTTGGCTATTCCCTGGTCCATAGTGACTGTAGGTGCTATACCAGAGAGATTTGTAGTAAAAGATGAGTGGTCTGAGGTACAACAAATGGTCACAGCACAGTCAGCCACCTGCGGCTGAGATAAATTGCTAACCTGGCATGGTGGCAAAGACTGTTTGCTTAACTTTTTCTTTTTGTAGCTAGAAGAAAGACTGACAGTGGGACTGACAATCTGTTCCCTGGTGAAGATAAAAATGGTGGCTCTATCCTGGGGGAAAACAAGCAACGAATGCCAGTAATTCTACCAGTCCACAAAAGTTACCTTTTGTTTACAGAAAAAACACAGTAAAAAGCATTTTCAAACACTATGGCAACCACACAATGGAAAAATAAACACCATTTCTCAACAGAAAATATTTTATAACTTAGCTCAACTAACAGAGAATGAGTGCTCAATTCAAAAAAACTTTACTCTCTAAAGACAATCCAGTTTGAGCACACAAAATGTGCCCTGAAGCTTTAGAAGCTGTCTTGTATCTTTGACAGGGTATAACCCATATAGCTAAGGGTACTGCAGCACTGATCAACATGTAGAACATAATTTTACAGGCACATTTTAATTGAGTTAATCCAAGACTGTGGCTGAATTTACTCAAGAAGACAAAGTGATAACATATTCTGCAATATTCAGCAGCAAAACAAGCTATTCTATTGTAAGTGTGGTCTAGTTTGTGGTGGAAGGATAGAAACAGGGCAGTTAGATGGCGAGTAGCATCTAGTAATACTCAAAAATAAAACAGAAGACAAATCATGCACCAAAATAATTAAGTCCATGTTGAGGTTTATGGAGAATATCAAACTAGATATTAGAAGTGTGCACTATATAGAAAAGGTCTACATATGATTGGGTAATGAAGCATCTACTGAAATAATTATTACTGTGCTATGGAAGTATAAAGGAGATCATTGTTACATAACTGGCCATCTATACTGCCCAAACTGTATAACAGGGGTCATGGTATGAACAGTACTAAACCTATAACCTGCCACATTTCTCCATTAGATATACCTTCTAGTCTTCCATCTTTTTTCAGAAATACAGTGTACAGTGTCTTTCAGCTAAGGGATCCTCCCTCATCATTTGTTTTTTACTGCTATACTCCCAGCATACAACTATTATAGTCAATGCAAATATTTATAATTAGTGAAGCTCTCCAGAACATACCAATTACTACTGGAATGGAAACCTACACTTAATATTGGCCACAACCCCACTTTACACATAATCATTAACAATAAAAAAGAAGTTTCCCACCTCTCATCTATATACCCAGCCCTGGCAGTGTTATTAGAAACATTAGTGTTCTTAACATTATAGTCCTCTGTTCGTAACAAACCATCATTGCCAGTAATATCACCTCTTCTCAATAGATTCCTGAATAAATTATTCTGAATTATTTATTTATACAAGGCAGAAGTTTGTGCAGAAGAGTGAATCATGATTAAAGTTCATTATGCAGCTAATCTATATTTTGCAGGATTAGCATATGGCTCTGATGCCACAGTACACCTGCGGGATACTGAGCAACACAGTTTAACCTCTGTAGCCTCTTGGCTAAGCGTAAAATGGCTTGCAAGGGCAGTTAGCTTAGTACTAATCTATGAACCTAATCTATGAACCTACTGTAGCAGAAAAGATGGGAGGGATGGTAGCTTGCATACATTACATTACACAGATCATCTTTCTTATACCAAGCCCTGTCTATCTCATGCTGCTCCCATATAGACAGGGGCCAGGTGTACCATTTACATGCACAGCTGTTCTCCTTTTGGTAACTGAGTAAGGATATTTATGAATCATGCAGAGCACTGGTGCAGGGGGTGTATGCATATTCTCCACCAGTGAGTTGTATTATTGAAAAAGCAATGGCTTGCTTTGCATCGTGCTGTCTGCAGACATACTGACACTGGATTCATGATCCCATCGCACTGCAAGCCAGCCTTTTTTTTTAACCACTGCAGTGGGTTGCAGCCTTGGTACTGAGTAGTGGATGAGGTACACAAAAGATAAAGGCTCTTTTTTCAGTAGTTAATGCTATGTCTTTAGTCATGGATATGGCACTTAATGGAAAAATTCAAACCTATGCAATATTAATGGTGAATGTCTAGCTATTCCTAGCCAGTGATTTGCTCTGCATAAAGGTTCTTATGGCATGACATGTCAGCAATGAAGCTAAGAATATCATCTCTCATTGTACCTCACTCAGAGTACAGAAACACTCATTTTGAAAGACCTAACTAGCCCATCTGACACTTTAAATATTGTATGACATTCCCATGTGCATTCTGCAACAAAATGGGTGTACAGAAAAGTACTTGTCTGTCAATCTCCTGAACTCCAGCTGTTGAAGCTATAGAATGAATTTTGGAATTGACTATATATCATGAAACTCATTAATCAACTAAAGGTTAGTTTGAGTTCACTTAGTTATCTTATAGGTGGAAATTTGAAAAATGTTTTTCAGGATACAACGGCACAGATGAAATCAGCAGTTGTGAGCTGAGTATGTGTTTTCCAATTTTCTCTTGGCTTCAGTTTATTGTTACTTTTTTATTAGATTAGTTTTCTTTATTTAGAGCCTGATACTGAAAACCAAGTTTGTGCTATATTATGTGTACCATTCTTTAAAATGCTGAAATGGTTCACTGGGTTTTGCACTACTGAGTTTTTTCTTGTTTTGTCTTAACTTTGATGTGCTTTATATGTCATATAATTATTACCTTAATGACCATCAATTCAATTATTTAAATTTGTTTTCTTTTAATAGTAAGTTTTAATGTGGATATTGATTTTTATTTATTTATTTTTTACTGTAGCTATTTTTTTTATTCAATATTCACATTTTTTAATTGTATCTATTTTATAAAGTGCTTTCAGGTGGCTATTTTTGTATGTTATTGCAAATTTCTGCATTTCCCTTTTTTCTATATACACCTTAGGAACAGAATATAAGAAAGAACTGTTTCTGCATAGCATACTCTGCCAAATCATTACATAATTTCATATTCTCAGGGAGTGAAGCTGGAATAGCTTTACAGCACAGTATTGCGCACATCCATTTCTAAAATGTTCAGAACAGGAGCTAAGAAGCATAAACTAATCATTTGAAATGGTTCACCTTGTCAAATATATTCATTACTTTCTAACTCTGCATCTTCCCCGGTATACTGCTTACTAGATAGGTGAAAGCTGCAAATGTCAAGCTTACATAGCAAATCATAATGCTGAGCTACGAAAGAACAGGCATGTTTTTCCACAGCCGATGTAAACACTACACCAGTTACCCCTAATGTTAATGAACCAAGACAGAGAAAACAAGCTTTAAAGTACATCCCCTAGAAATTAGAGAAGTAATTCTGCTTCAGAGGAGTGCAATTCATCCTGCATTTTAACAGTTTATATATAACTTTCCCATTATTTATTAAGATTATTTGAAGTAAATGCCACAAAGACCAGCTAAGGCAATACCACATTTTTTGTCAGTCCATAGCTATCATTGTGGTATTATAGCCTTTTAGAAGAGAAACAGATTGGAGTGTCACTGCAGAACTTTGTGAACTTTGGTAGGAAAGTACAGCTGAATGTGACAAGCTGTTTTTGAAGGAAAATTCTTTCAAGTGCACTCAGAAATAAGGAAGAAAGCAAATCTAAAACAAAATATAAACTATAGTAAGATATTATGACTCAAGTCTAACAGATAAAAATGACTAGCTCTTTGAATGTGTATTTTAGTGACATAATCCTGAAGTCCAGAATTGGATATCTGTTTTGGTGAAGCCAGTAAGTAATACCTTTGATAAATGGCAACTGGTACTTGCATTTCTGTACATCTTAATTCCTCTTTAATAGCTTTGCTTTCCTTTGCAATGTTTAATGTTTACATTTAATCTCACTGAATCTGCAGAAATCTAGATGGTAGTGTACCTGCAATTCTACATCTCAGAGACAAACCAAGTAGGGTCTGCAAGAAATCAGAATGGTGCTGGCAAGAAAAATAAACTCAATGGTTTTAGTACAATGAATCAATACAAATCTGACAAAAGCCTAACCATAAATACATAGCTTCTGATATGGCATTAAAATGTAAATAATACACAAATTTATAATAATAGTTTTCTTAGATTACAGATTGCAGAACACGTCTGAGCATATGTTAAACTTGAAATTCATGATATTCAATAAACCATCTGATTAAACTGGAAAAAATGATCATGTGCATTTGAAAATTGCATTTTTATTGAAATCACTGAAAACAGGGAGGCAAATTCTTGATTTTTTTTAGTAAAAGCCAGTATTTTCCTTTTCTCTGAGTGATAGCATTCTCAGAGGTCATTATACCAAGCAGCAAAGGGTATTGGTAGAGCTTGCCCTCACATAAAGCACTAATTTTGCATAAATGTCCATTTGTGATTTTCTGAGCACAATATTGTGCCTTAAAAACCGAATGTTTACTATTTTTGAAAGATTGTCCTCTTCTTGATTTAGTATAATATATCTCCTTTAACTTTTCAAAGCTTATGCAGTTGTAACATCACACGTTTGTATTTAATAGTCCTTTCTTGAAATTCTTTTCTTTTCATTTATTTTCCTTGTGTTTAATTTGTTTACATTCAAAGACCAAACAAGGAATATCAGCTTTTACACTGATACTGAATTGTACTTCCTTCTCGACTTAAATATCTATTAGTTCAGTTTGTTTTATATCATTCTTTATATGATGGACCCTCAATTCTCAAATATAAACTAAAAGTATTCCTCAATCTTTTTACTGGTTATTATTTTTCTGATAATAATTTTCAGCATTTTATATTCTCCTTAAGTTCCCTGGCATAGAGAATGCTGGGGATAGTAAAGCATCAATGATCCATTATTCATGGGAATGTTTGGGTTTTAAAGTATCTTATTATAATTCCTTCTGCCATAATTCATATGCTCAGTAGGCTATGCTCCTTTAACAGAGCACGTGCTCATGAACAACATGTTATGCATGACTTAGCCAGTGTTAAACACTCATCCCTAATCCATCATATTTACTAGACGTCATTGGGTTTACAGTGCACTGGAGTCCCTCACTCATAGAGGACAGAAAAACTGGCATTTACAGTTCAAGTTCCACAGCCTTTCACTGACTCCTGTAGGATTGCATCTACATCCTGGTTAAGTCTTTATCCCCTACATTCCACAGATGGCCTATGGCAATATTTTCGCACAAATACTTATTAAGGGTTCCATATACTATGAGCAATGAGCAATGAACAATGAAGCACATAGTAAGTGCACAGCTCGGTTGAGCTATTGTGCAGGATTATTTTCACTGGCATCAAAATCACTGTCATTTTTTCCCATTCTTATCCTTTCTCTTCTTAAGCTGTGTCTTGTGATCTTATTCCAGTTTCTGTTCCTTTCCAAATGTATTTTCTTCTTAGCAGGTCTTTCTGAAAAATATGGCTGTGCAATATGTGAGTATTGCCTGGTGAAATGCCGTGTTACTATTTTTCAGTTCTTGCTTTATAGTGACTAAGGATGCTAAGTGATTTCAGAGCTAAAATTCTTATTGCTGCCAACAAATATGTGAAGGACAGGGTTATTGGACTTACAACATGCACCATCCATGAAATCATTGCTGTCAAACTGCTTCTAAATCCTATAATGATCATATGAGCAGCCATTGCCATCCAAACGCTTCACTAGACTAGAGTAAAAATAATGGGAAAAGATTGGAAAGTCCATTCCTTTTTAACACATATGCACTGCACAAGTATCTAGAGATTATTTAGATTTTCCATTCCATCTACTGCAAGGCATTTGGATGTGGAAGTCAACTAGAACAACCAGAAAGAAAACAAGAACACAAAGAGAAAACACAGACTCAAGTACTGCATTACTATCACAATTTATGTATGCAGAGATGTACTTTTAGAATGCACACATACATACACATATGCACAATTTCCCAGAAGGAGCTATTGATACCTCTCTAGTTACAGAATACTTTTCATGTGTATACATTGCATACTGCTACCAACTAGACCAATCTGGAATTAAGGTCTCAAGATACTGAATCAATCAACCAATATATTAAATAATAGTGGCATATAGCAAATCAAACACAATCTCTCCTCAAAAGAGCACATGTGAAAAGTCACACCAGTGCTATGAGGCAGAGTTAGTCTAAGCCATAAAGGAACATTAGACAAAGACTTCATGGTACCCACTTGCTGTCCCACCATATTTCCCAGCATCATCTGCAGTGACCCTCCCTCACATTTCTCCCTTCCTAGCCTCCTCTCACGATCCACACAGATTACTTTTTTACTGTTTTTTGCACTTTGTTTTACTCTTCAGCTTTTCCTCCAGCCTTTTAAAGTACCTTAATTAGACAAGATTATTGGACAATGACTGTAGGGGAAATAAATTAATTAAGTTGGAGGACTGACAACCAACAGGCACCCAGAATCTATGGGGGGGGGGTCTAGTTGCTCTAACATTTAAGAGCTTTTTTCAACTTTTTGATTCAATAATGGCTTAAACAGAAATCAAGAGTAAAGAAAAAAATGTGGTCTTATTTATTTATTTATTTATTTATTTTTCAATGCAAAAATAATTTGTTTCTGAGCCTTAATATTAAAAGCACCCAGGCACCAAGAATCGATGGGGTGTCTAGTTGCTCTGAGTAGCACTTAAGATCTTTTTTCAACCTTTCTGATCCAGTGATGGCTTGAACAGAAATCAAGAGTAAGGAAGAAATGTGATCTTATTTATTTATTTTTTTTTCCAAGGGCAAAATAATTTGTCTGAACCATAATGTTAAAAGGTGACAAAATATAAACTCCCAATAAGCCAGGGTGATAAATACTTGTGAGGATACCTATGTCATAGCTGGTAGGAGTACCTAACTCTCTAGCCTCCCAAAAGGTAGTCACTTTCTGTGTATCCAGGTGGTGGGCAGCTGAGATAAAGTTAAAAGAATAAATGACAAAGTCAGATATTTCAAATTGCTACTGTCAGATTCACATACATAATGCCTCATTACCTTACATTCAAATGATAGCCCTCTTCTGAGTATTCCTCTGATGTTAGACTGAGACAAAACTGAAACAGCAAATTGACGCATTAATATATTCCAACTTGTTTCTGACAAACACAACTAATGATTTACATCCTTACCCCTACCCTCAAAGCATAGGCAAGTGTGTATGCCTTATCTTTAATTGGAAGAAAAATTAAAAACACTATGATCACAGTAAAGTATTCCAATTCATTGCTCAAAGGTGGTATGCCACTACTAGACAAGCTCTAACAAACGTATATGCATATCTCTGGGATTTGGTCATGAGAAAAGCTAAAAAATAATGGCCACAATGCCCCCACCATCCACTAAGCCATAACAACAAAAGAATCAAATAACTGTCCTTCTGCTTTCACCACTAGAATGTCAGTAAATTGTTAAACATTTCTGATGATTACCTCTATATTGCTATTACTAGAAAACATCAGAACTAAATGGCCAAAGGAACATGCTTTGCTTTATGCTACATTTGCACCACAATCAGTGTTAAAATTAATTAAATCCTGTTGTGAGCAGTGGACACTGTTGGCAGCCCTCTGTCCATAATATGAGGTTAACTGGCAGAATATATTAAAAAATTTACCTGCAGAAGTCGAGGTATGTGTGATGCAGTGGTGCAGTGGTTAATGTTGTTGCCTCACAGTAAGAGGTTCTCTGGTTTGATTCTTGGCTGAGGTGCCTCCTGTGCGGAGTTTGCATGTTCTCTCTGCATTTGTGTGGGTTTACTCTGGTTTTCTCCCACATTCTAAAGAGAAGCCTCTGGAGCATTATTCCCTGGGCATCTGCTGAAAATAGGCTCTGTCCTAGTTGGACTTTCCCGGTCAACAAATATTAAATTAAAAAAAATCCAAACCAACATGGGTAACCTGGCTTCCCCAATCACAGCATTTCCTTGCCTTTAATTAGGCAGACCTTCATGGCGCTACCAGATCTGCACTCATACTGCTGCTATGAAAGTTTTTTTTTTCACTGAAGCCATCTCTTCCACCTCTTACATATGTTATTCCTATTTTTTTGGCTCTGCATACAACTACATATGTCTAATGTTTGTAGGATTTCTTGAAGCTCTCTGAAGTTGGACAGAACAATAAAGCCTATGAACTGAGTGGTAAGGTGCTCAGATCATATGGTGGGATTGTGCAGCAGAATTTGTAGCTTTGAACAGTGGTACAGTAGCAGCTTTTAAATCCAACATTCTTAACTTTAAATAACTAAATAAATAAATAAATCAACAGATAGTATGGAAAAGCAGCCCTAGCTTTCTTTACTTTAAATAAGTAAGTAAGTAAATAATATGAAAAGTACACCTAGCTGAATCCTTGATATACGTTTACCATTTTGCAACGAAAAGAAAAAATAATATTATATAAGCCACATTATGTTATAAGTCATTATGTTATAAATCATTAAAAGAAGCCACTTTACTTAGTTGGAAAATCTGGTGAAAATGTAACTGACTGAATAACTAAAACTATTGTGACCACTAATTAAAATCATTACAAAAACTTTAAGCAAACAAAACAATGTATGTATTTGCAATTAAAAAAAATCATATAATAATACATTCTATCATTTGTCCAAACTGTAATTATTTCTTCCTCTAGTTTCTTTTCTTTATTTTTAAATATTCTTAAAATTCAATGACACATTCAGACTAGGTAATATTCAGGCAATCATCCTCACTTGCCATTTATACTCTAACAAGTCCAAAGGGCCATCCCTTCATCATTTCTACCAGCACAATCATCTTTTGCAAAATCCATAACATAAAATATGAATGTTTTACAAGATGAACAATATAGCAATAACCCACGCCTGGGTGTGGGTAATGCTAAATTTATCCACAGTTGGTGTGGTTTGGTCCCGAGGGCGAAGCCCGAGGGACCAAACAAAGCCAACCGTGGGTAAATTTAGCATTACCCACACCCAGAAGTGGGTTATTGCTATTATACCATGACATTATTTAAGAAAAGAAACTATTACTTTTCTTAAATAATGGCATAGTACCTGTTTACTGCCCTTCCGCAGATGTCTGGCATCCACGGCAGTTCTGATGTACTGCGCGCCTGCGCAGTACACCAGAGCTGTGGGCAAAAGCAATGGAGAACGCAAGATCTCCGTTGCTTTTTTTTAGTGTTTCGCTATGTTAAATGAGTTTAACATAGCGAGACAGTTTTAAAATAAGCAACGGAGATGTCCGTTGCTTATTTTAAAACTGTCTCGCTATGTTAAACTCATTTAACATAGCGAAACACTAAAAAAGCAACGGAGATCTTGCTTTCTCCGTTGCTTTTTTTAAAACACTGTCTCGCTATGTTAAATGGGTTTAACATAGCGAGACAGCTTTGAAATAAGCAACGGAGATCTCCGTTGCTTATTTTAAAGCTGTCTCGCTATGTTAAACCCATTTAACATAGCGAGACAGTGTTTTAAAAAAACGAGTTATACTAAGGGAAAAAAGTCCGGGGGACCGGACCTTTTTCCATTAGTATAACTCGATTTACAATGGGCACGCTGGCCAATCAGCGTGCACGTTTTGGGGGGGGGTCATGGTATAATACAAAATATCCTTAAACTATGGATTAGCCAGGTGAATCTTTGTTCAAAAATTCTACTATACAATTCTCTGGTCATTTTATTATATAAAAAGAATCACACTCTCTACACATCACTGCATATTTTATATAATCTGGGGCGCAAGTAAAATATCCTGGTGTGTTGCTCATTGTATTAGTAGAAGCAAAATAAAATGTTGGATAATCAGCCACATATTTACTACAGTGTGTGAAAACACTTGAATAATTCACATCTGCCTTTATCTACATAATTATCATTATTTTAATTTTCATATAGTTTATTTGAGTTTGCACCAGTCTTGTTAAGAAATAATGGGCATACACCCTTCTTGTCAAAGCATCTTAGTTGGTTACATGCATATATACATACAGATATTTCAAGCATGGGCATTAATGTCCTTTCAGCCTGCCAATATACCAAACAGTTGTTCTGACAATAAGTGGCTATACTGCTCTTAAAAATATTTAAACTAATGCTTGCTTTAATGTAATTTGAAAGTCTATTCAATACATCAACTGCTTTCTCAGAGAACCAGGGTACAATTCTCATTCCTATAGAATGTCCTACATAGGATGTCTGATGAGTCTCTGCTACTTTTTAATAACTCCAAACATTCCCAGAGATAGTTGCCTGTAAATGCTCTATATAGTTGAATCAGGTGAGACGCTGTGCACGTTCAAATATTTTAGTCTTTCATAATAACTTAAATGTTTGCAACTATGGATGCCCTTGGTATAGTTCTGCTGTAGTCTTTCCAGTTTACTCATTCTTTTCTGCTTATAAGGCTTCCATGCTGTTTTATTTTATATTCAAGTTTCGGTCTAATGTAACTAACAAACAATGGTGTCATTATTTCTGATTTCATAGACTTTATAAATCTTGTTATACAACCAATAGTTCAATAACTATAATTAACCAATTAGTTGAGATGATTAGAAAAAAATCAAAGCTGAATCTACCCATGTACCCAGATCCTTAAATGTATCTACAATTTCAGTCACTGTGTGCTGTATTAAATACTCAAATTTCAATTTATGTCTTTCAAATCTCATATGCTTAGTTTTTTATGTATTTATCAGCATATTATTGTCTTGTGCCCAAATGGTCAATTTTGTCAAGTTCTTTTGCCGACATGTCCTATCTGTAACACAAGTAATCAGTGTATCCAATTTCATGTCATCTCCTACAGACGGTAGAACACCTGAGATGAAAAAGATTGATCTGAAAGGTACAATTTAAACAAGTATGGGCCTAGGATAGAGCCCTGTGGGACACCCTGATTGTAACCAAGAATTTCACCTGTTCTATTGCTGTATGATGCTTGCCATTGTCCAATTTGTAAGCCATGCAGCTATTCAACTTATCAAGAGTAAATCAATACCTAGTTGTTCTAATTTATTGTTCAGTGTTTTGTGTATGATCCTATAAAATGCTGAAGTTAAATCTATATAAATTACATAATAGCACACATTTTCATTCATGGCTGTTATTACACTGTTATAGCATATCATGTTACAGGTGGTACTAGATCTATTTTCAACATATACATGCTGATATATGGTGTCAAATCCCAACCTTTCCAATTATGACAATAACTTATCCAATACTACTTATGCAATATAACCTACTTCATTATTTTCCACTACATGAAAGTAGTCTTAAGGGTCTGTATGACTCTGGGTTTTTCCTACTCTCCTTTCCCTTAAAGAGAGGTTTAATAAGTGCATGTCTGCCATCTTGAGGAATCTCCCCATATTTATATGACCTAGTACATAATAGATATCATGGTACTTCTTGTTGAAGTGTTCTCATGTCAGTATTACTAATTACCTCTCCTCTCTGTACATTGTTTGGATCTAGTTTGCATAGTTCTTTTTCAATATAATCTAACTTGATTTCCATAGCTGAAATTACCTGGATGTCAATAAGACAACTTATCACTCACTTTGTGAAGCCAAACTCTTTTGCATAAGATTTTGTAAATGTGTTTATAATCGGTTATGTCTGAAAATAAATTTTAGAATCTATACACAGCTTATCAAACTGTATGTCTTTACTCCTTCTACATCTTATGTATCTATAAAAATGTTTCCTATTATGCTCAATATCTTTATATACATTTTCTTCAAATTTTACTTGATTTTGTCTCAAACTATGCTTAATTTGTTTGTTTCCATTTTCAAAGTTGTAGTTTGACGTCTTTTCTATTTCTTATATTATTGTCTCTCACCTCAATGAAGTATCTTGTTCTTATGGAAATATATCCTCCTGTCATTGTGTGCCTAGATCATCATGTTAAACATTTTTTTTTTGCATTCTAACAATTTTGTTTCAGAACTTTCTACATTTGTTGTGCAGTTTTTCTACTGACCACATCATTCCAATTTGTTTTACATAGTGACTGTTTTGCTTTCATATAATCTGTTATTAAGTTTCTATGAACTGATTTAGATTTTAGTTTGACAGTATTATCTGGCAACAAATTAACCTTAATAACCCCATGATCACTGTACATCAACGGTGGTAAAACTTTACATTAAATAACAATAATTTCTTTAGGAACACAAACGATGTCTAGTATTTTCCTTTCCTTGTTATGATTTTCTGAAATTTGAAGCAACTGTTGTTCCTGAACATGCATTGTGAATAATTTCCTTATTAATGTTGTTGAATCAATATTATTCCAGTCTATTTCTGGTAAATGTAAGCCCCCTGCTAATATTATTCTTCCCTGCTGTGTTTGAAATAAGTAATGTATGGATTCTTATAGCTCATCAGCACTTGACTTTGGTGGTCTATGCACTCCAACAATTATTATATGTTCCAGGGCTGTCCTTATTGCCACGGTTACACAATTGATAGTGTTGATGTTATCACTGAACATGCAATGATCACAGGTCTCATAACTACTTTTAATCCCTATCTTAACACCTCTACCTGATATTTTGTTAGAATGTCTTTTACAGAAAAAAACAGAATTTGTTTCCATTCATTGTTCTTTAAACATGTTTCACAAACAATGACAACATCATTGTTGTGGGAACATAGCAAATTTTCCATAACAAAAAAAAAAAACAAACTTTATTATTAATGCTCCTAGAATAAATAGTCATCAGAGATTCATCAGCTGTTGCTGTCTGTGAACACTGGTACAAGTTATGTTACCTAAGAGGGCTGTAAGTTCCATATTAACAGACAGAGAGGTTGTTGAAAATGCCATAATGACTCTGAATAATGCATTTAATAGAGTCACTATCAACTAAAAAAAGAGGCATAGTTAAATCACATTAATTATTTTTGTGCTTATGTTTCTTACCATAATTCTGTAGAATATCCTTTTTCTGCTTATTATTTTTGACTGCTCATGCTTGCATCCATAGGTTCATAGTTTATAGGTAAGTACTAGTCTAGCTGTCCTTGCAGGCCATTTCAAGGCTAGCTAATTTCCTTTTTTGTGCTCCAAATAACCTATCCAATTTGGCTATAGATTGGGCTTACCCATCCCATGGTTGATAATTATATATTACCCCTAATGAGAATAAACAGGATCATACCATAGATAATTTGAGGGGATCCATGCATGAGATAAAGCATTTACGTGTTGTCTCTGTCCACTATTAGTACAGAGAGCAGTTCTACGGTAAATATTCTGTTTCCCATCCGTAGATCTAAGTTGTGCTTAAAAATGGACAGAGAACTTTGAGCAGTTGTGGAGTCTGTTCCTCAACAACTGTATCCTCTGCATATTACGCCTGGTTCTATCCATATTCAGAGTATTTCTGATGCCATTTAACTTGCTGATGTGCAGTAAATCCATCAGTAATTGGTTTAAGGAGACCTTGTATGCCACACACAGGTGACCTCTTAGCAGTCTTTAGGATACAGAGTATAGTGACAGGATTTTGATTCAGTCCATGTAGGACATGCTGTTTAGGCATTGTATCTTTTTAGTAAGGTATTTCTGTGGGCATTCCAGTTGGTATATGTGACTGGACAGATACATGCCAAAGGGGGGGGGTGGATTATATTCAATGATTGATCTAATTAGGGCTAAGTAAAGGGAGACAATAACATCCTTAGAAATAGACACAATCCCTTTCTTTATAAGCTGTGCAACATAGAAGGATGTTTTTATGGCAATAGACACATGTTGGTGAAAAGTTAGTTCACTGCCCACATATGTTTCCAAATCCTAAACAACTGGGTAAACTCTTAGGGGCATATTGTCAATATGGTATTTCTTTAGAAGCGATGACTTCCCAAAAAATACAATAATGCATTTTTTGGCATTTAGTATCCTTCCGTGATTTTGGTACCAGTTGTTTATTTGAGTCAAACCTTCTTGTAGGATGTCTAAGTCATTTGGGGATTTGATGACTGTTCCTAGCTTTCAGTCATCTCCAACCTTAGCCAGAGCACTTTGGTATTGACTTTTACTTCTGAAAAGTAGATGCCAAACAGGAGAGTTCTGAGCACAGAAGTCTGGAGGACTCCACCAGTGACTGCTCTCTTTGTGGAGGTAATGGCCCCTATTTTGATTATTGCATCTTATCTGTGAGCCAGTTGGTAATCCAGTGGGTGACAGAGGCATTTATTTCCAGTTTATTTAGCTTTTCAACTATGCCTGAGTGGGGAATTGTGTCAAACGCTTTGGCCAGGTTGAGGTATGTAATGTTTAAGATTTTATCTCATTCCATTGTTTGCGTAATGTTTTCAAAAAATCCACCAGGGTAAATAACCAAGACCTACTCTTGATGATTCCAAACTGTGATGGATCGAGTGTTTGGAACTTCCCCATGTCCTGACTGATTAATTCCATGATAAGTCTTTCTATGATTTTGGATATGAGACTGGTCAGACTTATGTGACCGTAATTACCTGCTTCTGTGGAAGGTTCTCCCTTGTGCAGGGGAATAACTGTACCTGTTCTCCATTCACTTGGTACAAAACCTTTATAGAGGTTATTTATAATGCATAAAATGATATTGTCAGGACCCATCAATGCAGTTTTTAGCTTTTGATAGCAGTTTTAAGACAGCTGGAAGCTGGACAGTTTCAGGTATATCTTGAGGGACAGAAAGAGGGGAGAAAGGGGTAAAGTTAGAACTAAGCTTATTGGACAGTAGGTTCACTATATCTTCAGCCTCAGTGTAGGTAACATTGTTCACAATCAGCTTTAGATCTCCTTATATATATTATTTACAAGTGCTCTGGATAACCCCATTTCTAAATCTCAGCTGAAAACATATTGGTTTATAACAATATTGTACTTGAAATGTAGGGATGCGTGCTGCAATAATACAAAATAGGATTTCTACAAGTATTTCTATAACTAATACTGTTTTTTTTTCTTTTAACTTTTCTTTATTTGATTCTTTAGTAAGTAAAACATTCAAAATGTAACCTCATTGACCCTTCTTTAATACATTTAAAAATATATGTACAGTATTCATAAACAGAACAAATTCCTTCAAAAATTCTTCACTATCATTCCATATGAAAAAACAGTCACTGATAAAATGAAATGTGAATAAATGCATGTTTAGTAATGACTTATTGGGAGGAAAATATTTTCTCATGAATTATTCAAGTGAATGAAAAGGACATATAGCTCTCATCTTCTTTGCCCAAGAATCAGAGATTAAGCCAAAAATAATGGGAGAACAAAGGTCTAAAATGAGGATCAATTTTGAAATATTACACTAGTCCACATAAAAGTTAATAGAACAGCAGATTTTAAATTAATATGCATTTTCTAAACAATAAGAAATATGAAACTCTAATATCTGGCATTATTAATTAACTGTAATCCTCTGTGATTTACCAGAAAATCAAAAATTTTACAAGTCACTCAAAAATAAGTAGCAAAATCTGGAATATTCTACAGAATCAGGCTCAGGTGAGAAGTATGTTGACACCACAAAGAATTGTGTACTGGATCTCTTTCTTACCTATTTTTTGTGTCTAAAGAAGACTTATTACATGCATGTGTGAGTATATATCCTGCAGCACTATTGTTAGAAGCATCACTGCAGTTCTCCCAGCCTCCACTAGTTGGCGGTTATCAACCTTCATCAGCTCTCACCTACTCCAGACAAGGAAGTGGATATATCATACTCCTTCGTATTATTGTTTTTCATGCTCAGTGTTTTGTTGTCCAGGATAATACAATAATAATTCAGGATAATCCAAAAACATGCATCTGGAGCGTTTCCCCCTGGCCCTCCACTGAAAATAGGCTCTGTCCTAGTCAGATTTTCCCAGTCAGCAAATGTTAAATTAAATAAATAAATAAATATATACATAAATAAATAATACTTGAACCATGGCTGCTGGCAGAAAGGACAGATGTTTGTTCCCATTTTCAGACCTGTTCTAGAAGCTGCACATTTTTCCATTGGAGTTCATAACACATGAAAATGAAATGAACATATTTAAGATAAGTGGGCAAATACTAAAAAATACTATTAAATTAAGGCTGCATTTCATTTCTTGATTTCCTTACCATATATTTGTCAGTCCAATACATTCTGGACAGAACCATTTGTAACAGCTGCCCCTTAAAAATTTACACCAGACAACACTGTGCTTTTAATTAAGGATTAATTTTCTTTCTCTTTGTGACAGCACCCTAGAAGGATTGTTTTTCTTTTGCAAATGAGGAAGTAACATGCAACTGTATCACAACAAAACATCATTCAGGTTACAAAAACAACAATTAAATGAATGAACACTTTATATCAGCCACATAGTTTATATAGCAAGAGTATAATTGTCCAAAAATTCAAACATTACATGAAACAAGAGTTCAGGCACTGCGTAAATCAATTTGCTAAAGTGTAAGCACAGATATTAGCAACTTATTTACACACTGAGATGTGCAAAGAACAGCTCTCAGATCCCCACTCTATCAGCAGTTTTGAAAATTCTTATTGCTAAGAATTTATGATGTCAGATCGCATCATGAAAATGCTCAGTTCAAAAATAATCCTAATATACCTGCTGTGTAAAAGTGCATAACATTAAGTCACATAGCACAGCATTATACTTTTTTCAGTTTTTAAAATCATCTATTTGCAGACACTTTTATTACAGTAGATAACCATTTTAAAACTCTAGGGCAAAAACATTGATCCAGTTTCTGTAAAGTTCACAGAAGGCATTTATGGCAGCGCAGCACACTGATGGCAGACTTCAGTTTACCAGCTGCAGACATGATTACAGAAAGCACACTGGAAGCACACAGACTGCTTAGCTATTCAGTACAGGATAATTACAGGTTGTGCGCATGCCCATCTGATTCCAGAACAC
This sequence comes from Protopterus annectens, assembly GCF_019279795.1. Lineage (NCBI taxonomy): Eukaryota > Metazoa > Chordata > Ceratodontiformes > Protopteridae > Protopterus > Protopterus annectens. Next base: position 1,694,249,603 of record NC_056733.1, read on the forward strand.
ATTGTGCACACTAAATGCAACTTAAATGCAACAAACTGAAACTCCGACTCTGGTTCTGAAATCTTTCATGTATGCTATACTGACCTCAAAGAAATTATGCTACTACTATGGAGTCTACCAAATTCAGCAACAAAAAAAGCAACAACATAAAAATGCAACCTGAGGTTAATGAGCTGCAACAAGCTTCAGTGATACAAGCCATGAATAAAGATGTGGCTGTGTGCCCAGAAGGTAGCCAGCCAGAGTCAGAGCAAGGCTACAATGAAACCCGTTGTTAGAACAGCAAATAATTAACAGGCACTACACTAGACAGACAACTGGTGTAGGCTGTCTGCAACATGTGTGCCCCACACATGTCTGTGCGGACCTTGCGAGGAAAGCCCATCTCCTTTAAACAAAAGTGTGTCTCAGCCTGGGTGTACTTGTATCTGGCATATTCCAGAGACACATGGTGGATGCTGTGTGTGTGTCACAGACAGCTGACATCTGTATCTTGGCAAAATTCCTGGCAACAATGTGCAGCAATGTTGATGACTTCATCCACTATCCATCATACCTTTCAACCTCACAACACAAGAAATCTGATATGAAAGGTTGCCCTCTTTCCCCTCTCCTCTTTAACTTATATATGGAACCACTTTTCATGCTTATCAAACAAGCTACATTTCACCACCCCCCTAATATATATAACTTAAAGATTTCCCTATCGGCATACGCGGATGACCTGAACATATATTTCACCCTCCCCAACTCTGACCCAATTAAAATACTATCTTCTATCAAAATATTCTCTAACCTATCAAACTCCAAGATAAATAGGGAAAAATCCTTAATACTCCCTTTAAACATTCACTCAAGGTTAACTAACATCCCATCAACTACAGAGATCAAATTCAAAGAGCAAATACAATACCTAGGTATTCAATTTTCGCAAGGTAACCACACTTACTATCAAGACAATGTAGTCAGGTACTGGTCAAACGTACAAAACGATATCATAAGATGGTCTAAGCTCAAGTTCCCATTTTTGGCCAGAACAACATAGATTAAAATGAATATTCTCCCTAGGCTTCTCTACCTATTTCAAGCAACTACTAACACTCTGCATAACATTTTTTTAAAAAAAAATTATAACAACTATCTCTAAATTTATCTGGGCCCCTAAATCGGTCAGGATTAGCTATTCAAAGCTTATCTGTCCTAAGGAACAGGGGGGACTGGGCCTACCTGACTTTAAAACCTATTATGAGATTATTAACGCTAGTAGAATTTTTAAAATAGCGTCATACAAGAAGAATAAACCATTATGGACCCCACCATGGATGTCTCTCTATAATAACTATATTAAATCCTTAAAATTCAACCCGGCTGCTCTCCCATTTTTAAACGAAAATAACCTAGGGACCCTAAAGCACACAAAAAACATAATATTTAACATAAAATCCCTACAGGCAATCTTTAAATCTCTGAACCTTTCACACTCGTTTGTCATTTTACAACCGCTTCATCTAAACCCCAATCTTAAGCTAAACGGTAACATGCTAAACTTGGAGCAATACCCCCTACTGCTAAATACCTCTATTTCGGATCTTTTCCCCTTTAGACACCAATCAATACCTGACATGAGAACTAGCCTCGGCTTACCATATAAGTACTTAATGGTACTACAACAAATTAGGGATATAGTAAGTAAACTCCTAGAACATCCACTAGTTTCGGACAATGATATCTTAACATGCAAAACACTAATAAATCTCCTGCTCAGTGGAAAAAAAATGATCTCAAATGTGTACAAAGTCATTATGATGCTTAGATACCAGAATAAACTTAATGTTTCGAAATTCTGGTCAAAGATCAACCCTGATATTAACCAAAACCAACTCGCGAAGGCTATAAACCTAAGCACTAAATCGATTCCCTTTAAAAAGATGAAATACACCCAAATGATGATCGTGAACAATGCGTATTTTACCCCCACGATCCTGAACAAAATTTTCCCTAATCTTTCCCCTAATTGTAAATATTGCCCGAACCAATCGGATGATATCCTTCACTCGTTTTGGAGCTGCAAATGTTCCTACAAGCTATGGTGTGCCTTGAGGGTGATTCTTGAAAAAATCGGGTATGAAAAATCCACCCTGTCGTGGGAATTTACCATTCTTCATATCCCCCCACCCTGGAGTATCAGAAAGAAAATGCAAGGTACTGATTCCCATCTTTATGTTAATCAAATACTACATCTCCTTGAATTGGAAAAACAGAAACTCCCTATCATGGGAAGGATTTAAACACATAGCGATTAATTACCTCAAGGCACATAAATACCTGTTCCACAATATTAAACAAAAACCAGCTATGAAGGAATTTTGGGAAATATTATCTGAACATATACTTAAATAAGCACTGTAATATTACAGAAACCAACAGTCTTTATTTCGCTGTACTTGAATTATACAGGAATTGATATGGGCATTGTATGAACTGTACATAGTTGTTGTTTTTGATGTTCATATTCTATACACAATTTGCATAATTGTATTTCTCAATTAGATGTGTTGTTTGTAATGGTTTTTGTCCTATTGTGTAAGATTGAAAATTTGTAATAAAAAAGAATTCAAAAAAAAAAAAAAAGAAATCTGATATGAGTGAACTACCCTAAGAACCTCAGATGTCTGAAGATGACATCCTATAGATATCAGAGGAGGAGAAGGAAGACATAGGTGGCAGAAGACACAGGCATAGGTAATGTGGTGTGACCACAATTAACAGGCTCAGGCAACAGAGCAGCATCTGCCCCACAACTTTGTCATGACAAGCCACACTTACATGATTACACAGACATTTATTTTATTTATTTATTTTTAGTTTGTTAACCAGGAAAGTCCATTGGGCCATATTGAGCCTTTTTCAATAGAGACTCGGGGAGAAAGGCTCCAAGTACATTCAAAATTATTTTGCCAGTTAATACAAGAAAGTATATACAAAAATTTGAGCAGTTAGTACAAAAAACAAATAATATTGGCAGGTTAATACAATTACAGGAGAGGAAGCTCCATGTACAATACAAAATTTGTTGGCGGTTAATATAGTTATAGGAGAAAGCTGCAAAATACATTCACATTTATTGGCAGTTAATACAATTATTGAAGCAACATCTTGTAGTAAAAAAAAGAAGAAATTACATAAAGCTAGTGCTTGAGAGATGGGGAGATTAATTGCAAGAAAGGAAAGAGGAGAAATTTAGGAGGGAACATAACATTGATGTACAGGTGTTGCCCCACCACAGCAACACAGATTACATCTAATAGCAAATACACACTAGATGTACACACTGAGCATCAGGCAAAACACCATAATCATATATAACATTATGAACATATGCAGTTCTGTTTCATCAGGGATCATCAGCTCAGGGCACAACTGACATGTATTCAATACATACAGACTCAGATCGTTGAACCTGTGTATGGCAAACAATAAGGGACGCATATCAGCACTACACATTCTTATCTCTCTACACTATAGTAAGTTGAAAAAAGAGAAACAACACAGTACATAATGCAGGCCTTTAATAATACAAGCCTAATATATCACAGATATGTATGGATAAAGTAGTGTAATACATGGAGTCAATTATGTTTATTTAACTGCTGAACTCATTCTAATGCAGTTTAGGCTGACCATGCTGATGGCTTACACTGTGGTGTGTTCTGTCCTTACCATCTACAGAAACACTTGGCCCAAGTTGCTCCACAGAGGAGACTAATGGGGTGACAAGACCATGTTGAGGTGAAGGAGCATAACTGTGACATGACTCTGGATGTGACTGGCAGAACCACAGCAAATGGGCCAGCAGTGGAAGTGTATGAATGTTGGAGCATAGACACCGATGCTCAATGGCAAGGTTGGTTCTACTGAGAGGTGGCCTGCCTCTTTCAGGTAGAAATCGGCTAAGCACAGTCAGGGCACACAAAACCCTGATTGGACTATGACACTGCTGTGGTACTGTAGAGGGCAGTGTTTCTACTGACCATGCCACAGATGGCATGCTTTCATTTTGAGCATCCAATAATGCAGTTACCTCACCATGTCTGCATTCCTGTCCTTCATGCAGCACACACAGCCTGTGTGCAGCATGATCTATGGCATGAACAAATACACAGATGACTGATACATGACATTGCTGGGAATGTTCATTTGCCTTTAGGAGTAAGCATGTACCTTCTGATACCTGGCCATGCACACTATCTGCATCCTATGTCTACTGTTATGGCCTGTATCAATGTGTTATGGGGAACTGACAACTTCAGCAGCAGTCTCTCCTTGTGTCTTTTGTTCATCAGCCTCATTCTGTTCACCATCTAATGCCCCCTCATTGTCAGAATGTCCAGACAAGTTTCCCTCTGTATCTGAGGCTACAGCTGCAGCCACATGACTGTCTCCATCTTGGCTGTCCTGTGTGCCATGGGCTATGCTACCATACTGAGACCTATTAAATTCCACATCATGATCACTGTAAGGGCTAATGAAGGATACAGATAATTGATGTGCTAAAAGAAGTGATAGATGGCACAGATCAAGATAATGTGCTTACATCACATGCTGGATATCATTAAATACATATGACACATATCTCACTACAATGTTACGGATAATAATGACTTAACATGAGGTCTTTTGTGTGTATGGGTCACATAATCTACATATCAAGCAGTAGACTATTAGGGTACATATCAAACATCATACACAACATATGAACAAAACGCACACCTGAAAACTCCTCCTGAAAAGACGGTTCTGTTGAGAGGGATGAACTTAATCGTTTGTTGGGAAAAATTCAGCATCATGAATCACATTATTGCCAACATAAACCATTTGAACAACATTAAAACATACAGTAGTTTTACATAGACATACCACTTGTTTGTGAAGTTGATGACCTTGATGCAGTCTGGTCTAGGAATGGGAAGAAGTGCACAGTATTAATGGAGGACAACAACAACAGTAACAGCAATGACAGGTATGAAAGGTAGTTAATAAAGCACCACTGACAGACTCCTGCTGTTAAAAGTTTTTCTGCTGTACTGCAGATCCTGTGTTGGGAAAGTAAATAGAAAGACAGCACACTCATGTATGCAGGCAGCAGAATACTGACAACATGTCATATATAACACAGTAACAGGGGATGCAGATACTCATGCAATAGACATTGTGCCTGTTTGCCAAACAGACCTGTGTTGAAAAACAGCAACATTAATATCCTGTATCACATGTGTGCTTCACACTGACGCAAACTATGAACCTGTTGCAGTAACATTCCTGGTAAGTTTGTACCTGCATCTGCATGGCTTGAGATCCCACTAGATGTGCCTGTAGTGCACAATGTTAAGGAAATATCAATATGACAGTGAACAGCAGTGCCATGACACAAGGCAGAGGCAATACAGGTGGTGGTCACAGTAGTACACTATGGAGACACTCACCTGGCATTCCTTGGTGTTGTCCAGAAGTAGATGAACCTGTGAATATTAATGCAGACAGAATTAGACATGTTGGTTGCACTGCTCTGTCTGTACTGCAGTTTTGTGAGTGCATTTCATTACACTTTACTTTCATCATCATCATCATCATCATCATCATCATCCCATATGAATCTGTGTGTATGGCTCATATCTGCTGCTGAAAATCAAAAATGACAATACATAAATATGCATGCAACAGCAATATGAGATGAGTGACTCTGCACTCAGCCATGTCATGGAAAGTGAAACATACATGTTCGTTATGGAATTCCTCCTTCTATCTCACCCCTGGATAGGCATCACTCCCCTCTCTTAGGGAAACCAGAAATATTATGATGTCATTGGGGGGTTAATGGTGGATCATCACCGGTGGCATCTCTAGATCTCTCATATCATCTTAACCTTTTGGCTGCATAGAGGATCATGTCTGGGCAGCGTCACTGACATCTCTCACAGGATCTGTTGTAACCTCCAACAACATTAATCATGTTGGTGATGCTGGTCCACACTTCATTTCTCCAAACTGTATTCCCCGCATGTCCAGGCAGTCTCTATTCAAGTTGTCACAGAACATCGAGTATGATGTCATTTCCCTGTGGGGAGAAACTGTTGCCCCTAGGATGGCTTGCCATCTGAAAGGCAGTGATATACACATGATCATATTCCTCTGGGAGCACAGTTATGCAGATGGTTATGTGGGTATGCTATGGATTTAGCTGCATATTTGAGAAATAATGGAGGGAGTTTGTCGGCTGATGGGGAACAGGGTTTGAGTTTGTTAACAACTGATCTGATGAAGGAAGGTGCTACGGGTGCTACGAGAATGATGGAACAGATGAGGTGGGAGACTTTATGTCAGGAGTTTCTGGTTTAGCAAGCTTTTCTATTGTTTCAATTAAAAAGTTGTTAAGTAGGCTTGCAGTTTCATTAGAAGGTTTGTTAAGGAAGGGGACTGGTGAAGAGGGATTCCCTGGAGATAGTAGCTTGTTTATTGAGTGCCAGAATTTCTTCGGGTTGAATGTGGCTTGCTCAGGATTTTTGATAAAAAATTTTTGTCTAGTGGGACCTGCTTTTTTCTTTGGTTGCAAAGCTGTTTATATAAGTTCAGGTGGAAAAATTGAGTTGTTATCTTTTTTTCACTCTCTCCAGGTACTGTCTCTCTTGTTCATAAGTGACTGAGTTGCCTGGCTTAGCTATGGTTCATAATTACATTTTAGCCTAATTTTTCTACTAGGAGCCAGGGTGTTAAGGGTTTCTAGGAATAAATTGTTGAATCTTTGGGCAGTTTTATTAAGGGGTAATGTGTGTAGCAATTACCAGTTTACAGTGGACAGTAATTCATTTAGGGTGGCAGGGTTGTAGTTTTTAAGGTTATGAGACTTTTTGTATTGGTGGCTCTTGTTAAGTTTGGGATAATGTCTTACTAATGAGGCAGGGAGGTGGTCACTAAGGGAGCTAGGTAAGGTAGAAGGGTTATGGTAGCACTGGGGTTTGGATACTAATATCCAGTTGATAACCGATCCATTCTGGGAAATTTTTGCTGGTGCATGGGTGAGGTGATCAGCTGGGTAAAGCCATAAAGGTTTATAGAGTAGCTACGGGATGCAGTATTAATCAGGTTCCAGTCAATATTCATATCCCTAAGGATGATGGTTTTATAGGGAATGGATACAGAAATTCAAGAATGAAAATGCTCAAGTATGGGGATGTATTTTTACCTGGGGGTATGTAAATTGCTGCAATGACAATTTTTTTGTGTTGATTTAGGTTATAGGTTGCTATAAGTATTTCAGCAGGACAGAAATCAGGGATAGCTATTGAGAGGGGGTAGAGAGAGAGAGATGGTCAGAGTAGAGTATAGCTACTCCTCCACCCTTTTTTTTTACTTCTATCCAGTCAAACTATATTATAACCGGGGAGCGGAGGAATCACAGTTTGTAATATGATGTTTTAGCCATGTCTCAGACAGACAAGTATATCCGGGTTATAAAAATACACAAAGAAATAGTGAAGTAACCAAGGCACAAAATGTCCTGGTTTAAGCACAGTCCAAGAATGAATGAAATGTAGGTAAATTCCAAGGTAAATTTATTCACTCAGGTAAGTGCTTTTTTGATACACATATCACTTCTTCAGACCTTCAAACATACACATCCCAACCAGAAATATTTAAACAGTTTTCAAACCGGTCAAATCAAACCAATTAATACTTAAAGTAAAGCCAGTCATTCTGTAATATATACAAAGTCATACTAGAAAAACATTTCAAGTATAAATATGTAAGAACATTGTAACATAAAATGCATGGATTAAAAACAATTAAAATATATATTTAATATGTTTCTCTGTCTTTCATTAAAATAATTTGATTTCATTTAATCAGCCTCCTATTCTTCAGAACTGGTTTCAAAGGTATTATATCATTAAAGCCCTTTCTTTTATTAGCTCTTAATTTGATAATCCACCTAGTTTCAGAGGTCTTTGTATGGCTCCTTATATCACCGCCTCTCTCATTAGGAATAATTCTCTCAATAGGTTCATAGGTTCATAGATTAGTACTAAGTTAACTGCCTTTGTGAGTCATTTTAAGCTTAGCTAATTATCCCTTGTGAGACTCAAACCCTGCACCTTGTGTTTGTAAGGCAAACACCTTAACCATTAGGCCACCCTCTCAACCTCAATAACTGCTAGCATAAAATGATGGTCATTGTCCTCAGAGGACACATGTTTGGCTAATGCATTAGTGGCAACACCATTCTAATATTTAGTAGGTGTTCCCTTCTAAATCTTAGCTGTCTGTCAGTCTTGCCCACATAAAACGCAGAGCATTTCTGATAGACAGCCAAGTAGACCACATGGTTTGTTTTGCAATTAGCTGCTACACTAAAATCATATATTCGCTTAGTGCCTGGATGTGTAAATACATTCTCATGATTTATGTATATACATTGATTGCATCTAACACAAGGAACCGTCCCTTTTACTCCTGCCATATCTTGCCCCTTATTATTGTGTGGATAGGATAACATCCTTTTTCAAAGATTTCCTGTTCTTAAATATAAAACTTGGATTTTCCCCTATGACTTGTTTGATTTCTGGATTCTGTGTTAATATATTCCAGTTCTTTTTTATCCCACTGGTTTTTATATTCACATCACTGGTAAAATAAGTAGAGAATCTAATAGATTCATTTTTATGTTGGACATAACCTATTCTATCATTATTGGGCATTGCGAAATACAGCTTACCTATACTATCTCTCCATGAAGTAGATGCATCCAGGATTCCTGTGGTCATACTATCAGCATAACACCTTTCATTAAATCTGAGTTTCAAATTAGTTAGTTCTTTCTCGAATTTATCATCCCTGGCTGTTAGCCTTGAAGTCCTAAGGGTTTGCCCTTTAACTACAGTCTTAAAGATATGTCCTGGATGCATACTGCTTCTATGGAGTAAAGTATTTCTAAGGCATTTCTTCCTAAACAACTTGGTGGTTATCCCATTTGCATCATCCATACTAATCATTACATCAAGAAATTCTATTTCTTGGGGGGGCGGAGCCTAGATGGCTAACTGGTAACAGCAACTTTTATGAGCTCCACAATCTAGTACCAGAATTCAGGAAAAGAATCATTTTTATTTTTCAAATGTAGTAAATTCTTATTAAGGAACCTCAATTCTATAAGAATACCAACTTTTATGCATTTTTATCGAAATTTTCCTGTCAAATAAACTGGAGATAACTTCTTCAATACAGAAATGAGCAACTCAGTCTTCACACTCTGAAACTTTGCTGAAAAAGGAAATTCAACTGATGTCAGCCACACTACTAGAACTATCTGTCAAAATGGACAGATTTACAGACAACCTTGAAAATCTAAAAGTCAACTGTCAGAAACAGACTGATGTCCTTAATGAAGCAGCAACAATCAAAAATATTGGATATGGAAACTTCTCTAAGTGACATATATGAGAGACTTAAGAAAGATGAAACTCACTGTGAATCTCTTTTACAGCAGAATACCTGGCTAATCAGTAAAATAGATGATTTAGAGAAAAGAGAAAGAGAAATAACATTAGAATATTTGGTCTTCCAGAAAAAAATAGAAGGTGAGGACATTATTTTATTTCCTAACTCTTGGCTTCCAGACATATTAGACCTAAAGGAAGGTCTATCAAATGGTATAGAAAGAGCACACAGAGCTAGAGGGAAACCTATTCCTTCTTCTTCCAATATGCCTCCTAGATCTATTATTGTGAAATGCTTATCTTATTTAGACAAAGAACTTGTTCTCAAATCTGCCTGGAGAGGTCATTCATTGACATATAATAAGAGTCAGTTTAGATTTGACAATGACTATTCTTCAAGAGTCTTGGAACTAAGGAAAAAAACTGGCCTTTTGTGAGATTTTTGAAAGAAAAATAAAATAAAGGCACAACTTGTTTCCCTGCAAGAATCAGAATCCTTTATTCAAATGACATAAGAACATTCAACAATGTCAAAGAAGCTATAACTTTCATCAAAAAAAAAAAAAACAACATAACTGCAATTCCAGAAGACATGGATTGGTCATCTTCCATCACCTTAAAAAGAACCTCTGAGAAAAATAACTGGACTGATATGAGAAAGAAGAAACTGAAAACTGATCCTAGAAACTCTGGAGTCACTACTTCTCTCAAAGCATCAACTAGGACTTGATTTCACTTCTAATCATTCAAAAAAGTATGTATTTTTACCTAACATACACCTATAAGAATGTTTTCTTACATTTTCTGATAGAACCTTACTAAGATTACATCTTATATTTCATGTGTTTAGACTTCTCTAATGGTCCTTAATATAGCTACTTACTAAGAACCCATATAATAATAATAGCTTGTTCAAGTGACACCCTTGATTTTTGCTTCATTAGCAGCAATTGAACGTATGCTGTATGCATTTATACTTTATACAATTCTTAATTTGAAATGTTTTTTGATTTTTAACTACATTTATTACAATATTTTATAATTTAGACTTTAGCTACTACTCTACTCAATTTTAGCATTCTAACATTCCATTATGACTGTTTACTGTCACTCTTGTTTAAAATAGCCTAGAGCTAACAAATGTCTCTCCTATAAAATAGAATCTACATAATTAACATGGAAGCTCTCATCCTAAAATATAGGAATATGAAGAATTAAATGTTTTTACACACAGTTATAGGTAGATTAAACTAAATCAACCTCACCTATTATCAAAATAACTCATGTACTATCTATCCCACACATTTATGCCGCATAAGTATATGTAGCTTTATAGTAGTTACTGACGAGAGCTTCCATCTCACATTCTCTGACTTCACTTGTCTATTCTGATTGATTAAATAGTCTGATTAGTTGAGATATTTTTTCTTTCATATTATTTATTTACTAAATATTAATGTCTTCTATGGTTAGAAAATGTTTCAGGTTTTAGGAAGGTGTCTGTCTAGATCAGTTTCTGTTATACGTCAGTGAGTGCACTGTATGGATTTACACCATCACTTTACTGTTGAGTCGTGCACTGTTTAGTTTAAGGATGTATGTTTGGCCAGGCTAGTTTGTAAACTTAGAGATACAATAATGAAGGTTCTGTATATTTGCTGACGAGGATAGACTCTATGTTGTGCGATGCATGTTTTTACAGTTATTTCTGTCAACTGCACGAACGATGCTGTTGGGAGGGCTGAAGCTCCTTGAAGACTGGTGGTGAACAGTGCCCATTATGTGATCTGACAGTTTAGTCTACTGCGTTATTGTGTTTCCTGATTGCCTGGGATGGTGAAATATGTGAACAGGTCTGTTGGGCCATGGGAGAACTCTCGATGTAGTTGTGGATCTGTTGTTACGTGGTCTATTACATTGCTGACACTTATTTTGGGTGATTTTCCATTGCCAGGCAATAGATCAAATACACTAGTGAGTGCTTGTGGTGATTGCATGGTGGTTGCATGGGGCAGTTGTTTTGAGGGAGAGAGACATTGGCGTGCTGCAGAGTTTGTCTGGTTTCTGTGGGAATGTGGACGGTTGAGGAGCGTGCAGTGAGAGTAAGTTAGTAAATTACCCCTTTTATTCATTTTCTGAGAACAATAGTCAGGGAGGATGTCTGATACGGGGTCTGTGTCCCATTTTGTTTAGATTGCCCAGATCTCCTGTGGTGGTGGGATGACAGATATACATTATGTGTTGTGTAGTGGCTTGCTATGAGTGAATGCGGATATGTGTGTGGTTTTTGGGGTACTCAATCCTAGGGTTTCTTCTGTTTAAACAGCCATTGTCCCTTGTCTTGGAGATGAAAGCATTAGAGCTAGAAATCTACTTAAATTGATGAACATGAGTGCAAAAAATAGGGCAGCTGGTCGCTGTTCTGGCGTTTTATTACTTTATAGTTGAGCGGTTCAACTCTTGTGTGGATGTCCATTCAAAATAGCTGATCTGCTCCTACCTATACCTCTCAACAAACACAGATTCTGTTTTGGATTTTAGTTGAGCCTCTTAACTTGTTATGATAGTAGTGGCTTAAGATGAATGTCATTATATATTTGAAAGCTATAAACTGGTATCATTCAGAACATGTATGTTAACTCAGTCCCCATCCTGTCAGTTTAATAGATGAAGTGTCTCCGATTATTTTTAAATTTGCACTCAGTTTTTTTGGCTATGTTTTAAGCTGCTAATTCCTACTAAGTTATTGTAATGCTGCTAGTTTATAGCACCCTGCATGCAGCTGTTTTTACAACAGATTTTTGTTCTCAATTTACATCAATTATGCACCTCAGTAACGTCTCTATATATAGATTTTATGTCATCAGTTTAGGTTCTCTATAGCCAGTACTATTTGCCTAATTTGTAAGTAAGTGAGGGTTATGAGGCTTTAATGTTGGCTGAGGTTTTATCCAGTATCTTAATGTAGTAGAAAAGAAGTTTATGTGGTATTCACATCACCAGCAGCGGTCACAGTTTTTCTTAAAATAGACATCCTATGAAACAACAATGCATTTAGTGCAGGAAGTGATGGGAGATAGTCTAAATTAACTGTAGCAGATGATTAATGGCAAAATTAGCATTTTGCTTTTTATTTATTTAAAACTATAGACAAGATTAAATGCATAGTAGGCAGAAATGAACTTGCAAGTATTGATTCTTAGTTTTAATCTGCAAACATATAATATAAGCTATCTTTTTAGTTAAATTTCTGATCCAGATTTTTCTATGGGTTGTGTTTAGCAATTTTGAAATGGGTTTTGAGAATATCTACCTTTTAGATGACAATCAATAATAAAGATATGCATAGCAACTCAGTAGAAATATGAAACCCTAGAGAATATAAATTGCCATAATTCCGGAATAAGCTGCTTATACTTTCAATTATAAACAATACTTCATATTTTTTTTGATTTGGGTAAATTCATAACACTAGTATTGACTACATGTATTCAATAACTTAAGGCATTTTTTTGCGTATAGTACAATGGAACTAATACAGAATTTTGATTTGGGATTGACTATGCTGTTAATCACTACCCAAAAAGAATGTAAGTAATATTATTCATAACCTAGTGAACTAGTACATTACTAACTTTATTATCCTTGTATTGATGAATATTGATATTGAGGAAATCTGTGGCTGCTGATTTATAATAGTTCTTCAATTGTCCTATTGATAGTTAAAAATGAAACTCTTTATGCAGTGGAAATAATGGTGCTTTACATCTAGTGTACTTTGTTCTGTTATGCTTATCCACTAAGCAATTTTAAAATCTAAACATGCCAGAAATGAAATTGGATAAATATTTGTATTTTAGTAAATGTGATGCTTCTATATCTGGCATGCTTCATTGAGTCTAATAGGTGTAATTTGATTATATGCTATATTATCTAAATATTAAAAGTTTACAAGTTTCATTCCCACAATATGTTCAAAACTATAGTCTTTTTATAGTATAGTGGACTCAAAAGACAGAAGGGATTTTCTTAGTCATCGTTAGATACATAATTTCAACTCAAGTAAATGAACTTACTTATACTAATTTTGTTAATGGCTAGTATATTCTTTAATTTGAAATAGTTAAGGCATTGACAAAGTAGATAATATGGAAAATGTAAGTATTTATGTTTATTTATGCATCTATTTATTACTAAACTATAACTATTTTATTTGGTTACAGTATTTATCATTAAATAGGTTTCATCAATCATTATACCTAGACTTTCTTTCTACTTTGAATATTTTATAACTTAGCATTGTTTTTATTATATGAAATCTTCCTTTGTTCTATACACTTAAAATTACTTAAAATTGTATTTGCTCCCATTTACAATTGTTTTGAATAAGCTGCTTCTATTACATCAGTTTCAAATCTATTTCCTTAATGTATTACAAATTTGATCTATTAATTTAATTCTAACAACAAAAGTGGATATATAAATTAATTTTAGATCTCCTATTAACTCATACTGGAGCTCAGACATGTTATTGTCGTTCATCACTTTTTGTTTGTCATGAAGGTTAATCTGTTTGCACTTATATGTTCACTCAGATTAGAAGTGCATGCCACTTCATGTTGGTTAAAGTTTTCAATAAACTCTTTATTAATGTGGTTACTCTTATTTTTATTCAGTACTCAAATCTTCATTTTATTGGCCTATCTCTAATAAAACTTTATACAATTTGTTAGGGAGAACTAAACTAACTATTTCACACAAATGTTTTCTAGATAAAGTTACACTCTTTATTATCCAGTCAATACCATACATTAAAACTTCAATTAACTCACAAGAAAGTCATACTTGATGGATTTAACTTCACTATCCTTAAATATTAATGGATTAAACAATCCAAGGAAAAGATCCAATTTCCTTAGATACTTGAAACTAAATACAATTCAGGCTGAATTTATTCAATAATCCTTTCTAAAATCAGATGATAACTTTAATTGGAATCCATTGGAATATATAAATCTATCTTACTCATCATACAAGCAAAAACCAAGAGGAGTTTAATAGTTTGAAAGAAAAACGTCATCATTCCCCAAATTATTTATAAGTATGAAGACAAAGAAGGTCTTATTTCAATTGTAATAATTAGATTTAATAATAGAATATGGACACTTGTTAACACCTATTGGTTTCCTGGTATAGCGATAGGAACTGTTAGGAAACATTTAGAACTAATTAACAAAGTTTATAAGAGTATTTTGATTCTAGGGGGAGACTGCAACTGTACATTTCTGAAACCTCAAATAAAAAGCACTTCCGTCTTACTTCTCTAGGAAAAGCTCTAAGAAATTGGTGTGAGAACCTAAATCTAATTGACACCTACAGTTATAAAGACCCTAACTCACAATCCTTTCCTCATAGTGATTATAGATTTGGCACCCAAACCACAACTGATAAACTTTATGTATCTCATGATTTAAGTATGAAAATAATTAACTTTTCTATAATCCCTTGCCCCTTTTCAGATCATAATTCACTTGTTTTAAAACTTGAAATTGATTTTAAAAGGTTGGTCTTCACAACAAGGATACCAGCATACATCACCAAACTACCACAATTCAAGCCATGGTTAGATCATGAAATTCAAAAATTTCTTGACATTAACCAATCAAGTGATATATGTTTGACAATTCTCTGGGATACACTAAAAGCATACTTATTTGGTAAAATTCTAGCTTGGTTTAAAAATACGACTAAAGAATGGGAATCAGAACTTCATAATATTCAAAATAAGTTTATAATTATCAATAAAGATAAGTCACAAAATCCAAAAGCAAAAAAGAAAACAATTACAGACTTAAATAACAAATACAATGAAATATTAACTCATAAAACAAATTTGGCATTCGAAAAACTAAAAATCAACTCACACTTAATGTCGCCCAAACATTTACATAATCTTTCAATGACAGTTAAAAGACAAGCCTCAGATGACAATATTACAAAAATCATTCATGAAGGTAGAAATAATAAAATGGCATCAGACATTAGTGATATTTTTGAAGCCTTTAAATGCCATTACTCTGACCACCAACTCAATAATTCAACACAATTTCAACATATAGATGTAGATAAAAGTTTACTTAAAATAAATAAAATTCCAGATAAACTAAAATCTGAGATCTTAAAACAAATTTCTCTTAAATAAGTAGTTGGTAAAATTAAAGAAAGCAAAAATAATAAAGCCCCCGGGATAGATGGAATTATAATGGAACTATATAAGTTATTCCCTCCCTCAGCCATTTCAATTTTCCATAAAGCTTTAAATGTAATTCAAACTGATAATTTAATTCCTCGCTCTTGGAAATATTCCCTAATCAATCATATTTTAAAAGAAAATGAAGATCCAAAACAATATAGTTCCTATAGACCAATCTCCTTGCTAAATAATGACTACAAGATATTTGCATCCATTCTTGTAAATAGAATTAAAAAATCCTTAACACATATTATCAGTTATGATCAGTCTGGTTTTATTTACAATAGGCACACTTACAATAATATTTTAAGAATACTGTCCCTTATCGACATTTTAAATAGGGACAATCGAAAAGCTTTTCTAATAACCCTTGATATTGAAAAAGCTTTTGATACGCTGAAATGGGATTATCTCTTCAAAGCTTTAGAAATCTTTGATTTTCCATCTCATTTCATTACTTTGATAAAAAAATCTATATAATAATAATCTTGTGTATGTAAAACTAGGACCTTTTACTTCAGAACCCATTAAAATACTCAAAGGTACAAAGCAAGGCTGTCCTTTGTCGCCCATTTTATTCGCTCTTGCAATAGAATTATTTGCTATTACATTACGCCAAAACACAAAAATTAAAGGTATAGACATTTATAATCAATTTAATTCCAAAATCAAACTCTTTGCGGATTATATACTTTTAACTCTGAGTGCCTCACAAGAATCTCTTAATGAGTTAGATCTTCAGACTAAAATGTTCTCTGATAGCTCACGTTTACGTATAAGTGAATCTAAATCTAATTATATGCATTTAAATAAAAAACAAAATTCTTTCATAGCTCCAGTCCATTTAATAGGAAAACAGGTCTCCTCTATAAATTACCTAGGAATTATTACTGATGACAATATTAATAACACTCTATCTACAAACTATAAAAAAATCTTAAATACCATAAAACTACTCACTGAGAAATGGAATAAATTATTCCTAAAGTTTGAGGATAGACTTCAATTAATAAAGATGGTATTGTTACCAAAAATAAACTATATAGCTCAAGCCATCCCAATGCTACCTAATAAAAAACTATTACAAGACATAAATAAAATTCTTTTAAATTTTCTCTGGTTCCCTAATCTAAACAGGACATCCTATGCTCACCATATTAGACCCTGTGAAATGGGAGGAATTAATTTTCCAGACTTAGAGACATATATTAAGGCTTCTATATCCGAAATAGTTTTCAACTGAATAGACCCAAAAATTTCATCAGCTTGGAAATCCCTTCATATTTATATTTTTTTTAAATGAGAATAAATGCACAAAAAATACTCTTTCAAATGATCAAATAAATATATTTTGGAAAATATTATGTCTTAATTTACAATTTTACGTTTCGAAAACCCACCAACTCAGTCTTCATAAATTACATCTACAACTCATTTCGATCTTTCATAAACTCAAACTTAGACATTAAATTATGGTGGCAACTCCTAATTCCTTTCAAAATAACTAAAAACTTTCCCAACAAAGTACATGAAAACATTATAAATAATTGGGAACTAAAACATTTTACTTGTTGGCAAGATTGTATAAGGAACTCATCAATCTTAAACATACAACAAATAATAAACACCTTTGATATTCCAAATTCAGATTGGCTTATACTTCAAAGCATTTTATTTCATGCTCAAGCGTTATACAGAATAATCAATAATTCCTCCTTTAGTTCTGAACCCAAATTAATTTCCATTATCCAAGAAATGGTTTATAATAATCATAATTGATCTAATTTAACCTCATTGCTCTATAAAAGCTTAATAATTTACAAAGTTAATCCAAAACAAAACTTCTGGAACTTTATTACTAAAGGTCATCAGATTAACCTCTCCTCTGAAAACAAAATTAGTTTATTGTATTCTATTAAATTATCTTCCAATCTACAAGCTTGGAAGATTTTTTTTCATGGAAATTCTTACACAGGGCATTTTACAACCCCAGTAGGATAGCTAAAATTGACTCTTCTAAACAATTGTTTTGTTCGAGATGTTCTCAGTATTGTAATGCTGATTGGATTCATATATTTTTTGAGTGTATCAAAATTAAAAAATTCTGGGAGGAGATTGGAAATTTCCTTCAAGCTATTTTTTTCAGATTCCTTCATACTAACTAAATCCATGATTTTTCTGAATGTAACTGAAACAAATGTAATGAACAACAATAATTTGTATCTACTGTTGACTATACTAGCAATTGTATAGCTCATTTGAAATGGTATTATCTAATAAACAATCATATAGTATCCCATCCAATCGTGATGACATCCCCTCCATATCAGCTTGGCTGATATCTTCATACACAGAGGTATCCTGTAGCATTTCAAACATTGCTGTGTCATAATATATTTTATCCATTAAAACTACAGGGCCACCTTTATCTGCTTGCTTAATGATAACATTTGTATCAGACTGTAATTGTTTTAACACATTCCATTCATCCCTACTTAAATTGGAGAAAGTTTTAGTTCTGTTTTTACCATTCACATTTTCAAATATTTAATTTTCACAAATGTTAATAAAAACATCAATAACTGGATGGCTGGGTGGAATAAATAGACTAGGTTTCTTATATACATTAACATTTTTAGACTCACCACCCTGATTTTTAAAAAGCATTTTTAACAAAACATTTCTACCAAACATGTGCAAATCTAAAATGGTATCAGTTACCTCAGTCCATTGTGATGGAATAAAAGAAAGTTCCCTTTCTAATACATTTCTTTCATGTTTAGTCAGATTTCTTGAGGAAATATTTAAAACTATAATTCCTTTCTGCATGCCTTCTAGGATACACCCAGGGCTTGAGGCTTATAGGTATTTTCCTTTTGTTGCGATTCATGCTGTATGACCTGCCTCTCTGTAATTGTCTATCTCAAGTATGAAATTTTATTCAAAATGTGTGAAAAACTTGTTTTGATGTACCTTCTTGACCATCATTTTGTATTCCTGATATATCTTTCTTTTGTTGCACTTCCTCAGTGGACTCCAGCCTTCGCATCTCTTCCACTTTTTCACTCGAGTGAACAAAAGTTGTTGACACTTGCTCGATGGATTTCAGCCTTCAGGGATGCTGATAGTTGAAGGAACGTTAGATTTAGTTCTCACTCCTAAATTCCTTTCCTCTTCAAAACTTTCTATAATGATGTCATCGCATTGTTTAGCGTGCCCCCCCCTCATTGTTTAAGGTCGTACCTTCTTTAATACAATCATAATTGCTATTTCTGGGCCATACAAAGATGTGTCCTTCCTTAAAATCCCTTTTGTCTCTTTCAAGTTTGTGAAATTTCTGTTGTAGCAGTCTACGTTCAAAAACTGCTACATATTCAGCTATGGAAGCACATTTCTCGTCCACTAATCTATGTGGATAAGAAGCAAATAATGATTCCTTATCAGAAATTACATTGGCTCTTATTTCTTCCTCTTCTATAACAGACGATTCCAATAATAAGCGGATATAGTTAAAGCTCAGTTCTAAATTGAGCTGCTGCCATTTACTTAAAAGCTCTGGTTGCCTTTCCCCTTGATTTGTCATGTTTAGGACTCTAAATCCTCTGGAAATTACATAATTTTTCAAACATGCTTCAAAATAATATCTCTGTGTATATAGCTTCTTAATCTTGTATAGGCCATCCTCTAGTCTATGTGTTGCCCTCAGAAAGGCATCATAGTCTATTTCTTCATGTTCTATACCATTTCCATCAAGAAAAGTCTCATTAGCTAGCAAAGGATTACCTTTCTTATTTAGCACTTCATGTAATTTATATAATGCTTTCATTGGTATTCCAGTTTCCACATTTGGAGAATAATTAAGTTCTATCTCAGGTGCAACAGTTACAGTTATACATTCTTCTGCCATTGTTCCCAGCTGTAACCAGAAAATAGAAATCCAAGAAAACACTAAGCAGGAAACAGCTAGGATAAATACTCCACCAAGATACAATAAAGTCATAAACATCCACAAAGAAATGGTGAAGTAACCAAGGCACAAAATGTCCTGGTTTAAACACAGACAAGAATGAATGAAACGTAGGTAAAATCCAAGGTAAATTTATTCACTCAGATAAGCGCTTTCATGATACACATATCACTTCTAAGTGAGACTAAGCGAATATATGATTTTAGTGTAGCAGCTAATTGCAACACAAACCATGTGGTCTACTTGGCTGTATGTCAGAAATGCTCTGCATTTTATGTGGGCAAGACTGACAGACAGCTAAGATTTAGAATTAGGGAAAACCTATTAAATATTAGGAATGGTGTTGCCACTAATGCGTTAGCCAAACATGTGTCCTCTGAGGGCAATGACCATAATTTTATGTTATCAGTTATTGAGAGAATTATTCCTAATGAGAGAGGTGGTGATATAAGGAACCATACATAGACCTCTGAAACTAGGTGGATTATCAGATTAAGAGCTAATAAAGGGAAGGACCTTAATGATAGAATACCTTTGAAACCAGTTCTGAAGAATAGGAGGCTGTTCAAATGAAATTAAATGAAATTAAATTATTTTAATGAAAGACAGAGAAACATATTAAATATATATTTAATTGTTTTTAATTAATGCATTTTATGTTACAATATTCATTACTTATTTATACTTGAAATGTTTTTCTAGTATGACTTTGTATATATTACAGAATGACTGTTTTTACTTTAAGTATTAATTGGTTTGATTTGATTGGTTTGAAAACTGTTTAAATATAGCTGGTTAGGATGTGTTTGTTTGAAGGTCTGAAGAAGTGATATGTGTATCATGAAAGCGCTTACCTGAGTGAATAAATTTACCTTGGATTTTGCCTACGTTTCATTCATTCTTGGACTGTGTTTAAACCAAGACATTTTGTGCCTTGGTTACTTCACCATTTCTTTGTGTATTTGTATGACTTTATTCTATCTTGGTGGAGTATTTATCCTAGCTGATTCCTGTCTAGTGTTGCCTTGTATAATTGGGTTATATTGAGAAATCCAGGCATGAAGGAGGGTACTTTTATTGATAATGCTTTGTACATTTATTGAAAAAAAAAAAGATAGCTTTTTGGAGGCTTCTGATTGTAATGAGTTATTTGTGAGGCAGTTGGAAAGGGGGGGGGGTGCTGTATAAGTATGGTTATAGTGTTGTTGGCAAGGGCCTGGATTGGGGGTGAATGTCACCAGATAAGAGAAGTATTGCACTTTGAAGTATTTGGATGAAGAATTATTTTCAAAGGAACTGATGTTTTGTTTTGATGAGAGGTTGGGCATTTGGTATGTACAGTACTTTGAACTTGTGAAATTATATAGTGGTATGGTTAAACACAAAGGGGGCAACTGGGGTTAGTTATTTGTATGGTAGGTAGTGGGATAAGCGAGAGTGGGAGATGGGGTGGTAAGCAGGTGAGGAGTATGGTAAGTGGTTAGAGCTGAGAAAAGAATTAGAAATTGCAGGAAGAGAAATAGAGCTTTGAAAGGTATAGCCATGATTTAGTTTCAGCTCAGAAAGAACTAAAGGGTAAGGTTAGTAGAAGAAATCAGGAATTAACTGAAGGAGTTTTCTAAAGTGAGTGGATAAAAGAGGTAAATGTAGATAAGGCTCAGGAGGGGTAGGGAGTTGGTGTTACAGTTAATGGTGATGTGGGGTATGAGTAGAGGAGAGGGATGTCTATTGGCTAGTGTGGAGGCAGGGCAAAGCAGATTTAACTATAAAAGAAATGATGTCAAGTGTGGGTGGGAATGGGGTTTGGGAAGGGGAGTGGAGTGAGCCCTTGTACAGTGAGGGCAAATGCAATGTGATGACCCAGAAAAGCTGAACCAGGCCAACCTTCAAAAAAAAAATCAGGAAAACCAAGCTTAAGTCCAGGTCAGTAATTGACCTAGGATTATAATAAGAAGAGAAAAAAATGTGTGTGGGGGGGGGGGGCAGTAGTGTGCACACTTACAGTAAAAGGCTATTGCAAAATGGACAGATTAAATACAAGTCTAACATACACTAGTTTAGCTGAAAGCACTTTAGCGTTCCACTGATGCAGGATCTCAAAGTGCAGGACAACCAGACAGCCTTTGTTTCATTGGAGGTTGGCCAGGACACAGGATAAAGTTTTGCTGAGATTACTGGAAATAAAAAAGAAACGGATGTAAATATTAGGTCTGAAGTTTTAAAACACTCTGATTACCAAGTAACTAAGACAGAAGATGTCGTGGAGGAGCAGCATACCTTGTAAGAAACAGCACAATTCTATAAGCAACACAAAATGCAAGGAAAGCAGAGGAACAAAAAGGTAACTGCAGTTAATACCAAGCGATTATATTATGTATTGTTATAAAGATTATGAAGAAAAAACAGTAACTACTAAAGCGCTACACAAAATTTATCATTCTCCACTAAAAGTCAGGAATAACAGCAGTGATATTATACAGAAACATAGAGTCACTTCTATCCCTCAGAGGTTACAGTGAGTTCTACTCTAATTGCCAAACAGGTTACTGATCTAAAAGTACAGATAGCAGGTGACAATATTCACATCAGTGAATAAAGCAACATTGTACCTGTTATTTAAAGCCACAATATGCTACAAGTATAATTCTATACTGAACATAACAAAAATGCTGATATGTAGGGCAAGTAGAGTAAAGCAAAAAAACAAAAAATGCTTTTGAGATATAGGTCCAGAAAATAAGTGACCAAATAAAGCTGTTACCAACTAAAATATGCATGACAAAAATAAAAAAAAAAACATACCATGTGTGAAACTTCACAAAAGTAGCATTAAGAATTACAAACCAAAACAATACCAGGTAGTACTTACATGCAAGCACACTAGTGGGGATTCCTATGAAGCAGGGGCAGAAAAATAAGTCAAAAGATGATCCCTTTCTACATCAGGTTTTTTGATTCCTTTGTAATTGAGCAGGAGTGGGAGGGAGGAGTGCAGGTTCCAGGTAGGGGAGGGGGGATAAACACAATGTAATACAAGGTTATGAGCCAGAAAAACTGGACCAGGCCAGCTTCCAAGAAAACATTCAGGATAACCAAGCTCAGTCATTTCCAGGACAGTGTATCACAGTATCTTCCTAATAACTAGAAATCTTGTGCTACTAATTTAGTACAGTGTGGTGAAAAGGACCACCACTTCCATAGGGAAAAGCAATATGAGTAGTGCTGCAGGTACATAGGTAAATCTTTTCCAAGAGAAAGAAAGTAGTTTTAAGTAACTGACCTAGGAGTACAATAAGAAGAAAAAAAAAATGGGGGGGGGGACAAATAGTGTGCACACATACAGTAAAGGCTATAACAAAATGTCTTCAGTTTAGAGGACAGATTAAATGCAACAGTAACATACACTAGTTTAGCTGAAAACACTTTAGCTTTCCACTGATGCAGGGTCTCACAGTGTAGGACAACCAGACAGCCTTTGGTTTATTGGAGGATGGCCAGGACACTCAATAAAACTTTTTCTGAGGAGAACTAGTTTAGCTGAAAGCGCTTTAGCTTTCCACCTATACAGGGTCTCACAGTGCAGGGTAACAAGACAGCCTTGGGTTTATTGGAGGTTGGCCAAGACAGAGAATAAAACTTTTGCTGAGTAGAATGCAAGCACACTACTGAGGATTCCTATGAAGCAAAGGTAGAAAAGCTAAGTCAAAAGCTATCAGATAGATGGCATTTATAACCATCATCTAGCTGTTCTGACAAGATAATAAAGTGGGCATCATTACTGTTTTCCATATAAGTATAGGTTAGATTTCCATTATGCTGATTTATTTATTAATGCTTATATTATACATAATTCTGAGTTTTGTAGAGGTACATCTGTTTTCTAACATATAACAATATAATCTCATACATTGACTGTCCTTGTGCATCACTGATACCTGTAGCGGCTGAGCCGCAGATGACTATGCACTCAATAGTCATCCATTATAGTACAGCAGTATTGACTACTGTGGGCAGTATATCTCTGAATAGGAACTCATAAATAACATTTGGGAGGGTGGTCTAATGGTTAAGGTGTTTGCCTTATAAACACAAAATACAGGGTTTGAGTTTCACATGGGATAATTGGCTAGACTTAAAATGGCCCGCAAGGGCAGTTAGCCTAGTACTAATCTATGAATGCTAATCTATGAACGCTAATTCATTCCTCCTTATAAAGGGAATATTCTTACTACAGTCCCATTTGTAAGCTAAAAGGAATGTCTGTACAACTGTTTACAAATGTGTTTTCTTTAATGTATTGATAACTGTTATTTCTTTAGAATATAATTGTCTATAAGTGTTGGAAGTTTCCATATTTATCTGTTATCCACAGGACTTTGAATAAATACAAGCAGTAGCTGTTTGCTAAAGAAACCAGCCAGCATGCATACATTTTGACATGCTGACTGTTCCAATCCACATAGGGGAAATTGATCATTAAATTGTTATCTTGGTTTACTTCACAAATAGCATTTATGTAGAGAAGTATATTTGACTTATTGATATTAACGTTTATTTTGTGCATCGTTACAAACAACTTAGTCATTCAAGTTCCTATGAACATGCTCATAATCTGTAGGGTTAGTAAAGCTTTCTACAGGCTGTTATATGTCTGACAACGTTTTTTACACTATAGTACTATTTTCAAAAGTGCTACCAAGTGTTGCATTATCATTAATTGTTAAATTACTTTAAGAAACTCTTCACTCTTAGCTTTTGAGGGAGTGAGATGGGCAGACTTGCAGCTGAAATGCAGTACAGGGAAAATGTAGTTGTCTGCTTTGCAAATTGCACTTTGCCAAGAAATATCTTAGAACTCACACATACTTTACTGTGTCCCACATGTACAGCAGCTTGTATGGACACTGTCCCAATGTCTGAGAAATGTATGTTTTCTATTGAAATGTTTGTGACCACAGTGCTGACATATTCATTTTTGCTAAGTATTTACTTGCATGCCCAGCACATGTTCATTATTTGAAATTCTAAGCCATGATCCATATGAATAGACCATCTCCCATCCAGGTGATGTCATAACACTGATCTCAGGATTCAATAAATACTGTGTAGGCTTCGCACAACGCCTACATGGAGTTTGCATGTTTATGCAATAGCAAGCAATGCATATTAATGATGTGTGTCACACCTAAGTTAGGTTTCGTGGTTGGCAACAATGGTGCTGACCAGGAAACCATGTAAGCAAATGCAGATACAATTCTGTTTAAACCAGAGCACTTATGGTCTGCAGATTTGCACTGAATGTGACAATGACCACCAAGGATTCAGATACCTGTGAATCTCTTAGTGCAACATACTGTATCTCCACAAAGGCCAGCATAATGCAAGGACATCTAACCAGAAATAAGGACATACTTACTATAGATGTCCCACAGACATATGGTAGAATGAAACTCAGACATACCTGTCATCTTCTTTGAGGAAGATATGTGGACAAAGGCATACATAATGGGGGGCAATGGCCCAAAATAGGATGAGATTTTTAATATTGCACTTCCAAACTTAGAAAGTTGATAGAATACATAGGTTGTACATTAGCATTAACTTTCTGAAGAGCAAGAAGTTCGAAACTCAAATGTCAGTCATCAGTTTCTGACTTCACTTCAGAATAACATGCCAATGATTTGCCAGAAAATAAAAATGTTATGAGGAAATGATCATAAATAAGTGATATAAACTGGACATTCTGCACAAATCAGGATGGTTGAGACGTATGCACTCAAATGTATATAATAGTGAGTCACATCAGTCCAGAGATCATCACAGTGATATGGCAGAAAGTCACAAATTTGATAAGGAAAACATCTGGACATCCCGGGAATATCTGCACAGTTGAGAAGTATCAATGTGAAGTATATGGTCCAAACACAGTAAAGGACAGTGTACCTAAATGCAGATTATTGTGATATGCCATTCCTGGTATTCTGTACTGAAACTGAGTTAATGATCTGTAACAGGACATGGACTGTCATGTAAAACAATCACTCAGGGAAAGTGTGTGTATTGAATAGGGACACACAGATGAATTGTAGGACTGAACACAGGGAAAGAGGACAGGTGAAACTCCCTCACGTAGGGCAGAGGAGGGCATATCAATGGAAGATGGTTGCAGCAACAACACCAAGCACATTGCTGTATGGTACAGAATGGATTGTACAGTGAAAATGTGCTGTCTGTGATTGTCAGACAAGGTGATATAACAATGGGGATGTCTTTATGAGAAAAGCATCCTTACATAAATAATGAAGAGAAAATCTATCAGGGATCTGACATAGAACTGTAGTAGGGTTCATATTGTAAGGCTGTGCAAACTGAAATGCCTGAATATGAGTGTACTCTCAGCAAAGGTCTCCAGTAAGGTGGCCACAGGTAAAGGATCATAGAAAACATTACAAGAACTAACCACAATCATGGACAATATCTGAATAATACCATCACTAATCCCATGCCTCTGACATAACATGTGTGATGTGAAGTGATAAGAGATGAGGTTGCACACACACACACACACACACACACACACAAACAACTATTATGATATATCCACGCACTATGAAGCTAACCATGCACACTGTCCTGGCACTGTAATATTTGCAGTAGGTGTTAGGAGAGACACTGCTATACCTGTATGCGACAATATGGGCAATACAGGCTAATTGCCTTGTGTGCATGAGATATATATATATATATATATATATATATATATATATATATATATATATATATAGCACAATCCTCACTGTCACAGAAGAGAAACATGCCATTAATTTTGTCAAACACCTATATATGTAGTGTGTGCATATGCAGAACAAGTGGCACACATGCATCTGGTGAAACAACTTGATTGGTGTTCTACACCATCAGACAATCATATATATTCCACCGAAAGAATACCTAAGTATGGTCAATAATCTGTGTGACAGCTCACTGTGATAAAGGTGGTACACTTCAGTTACACATCACTGGAAGATGTGTAGGGAAGTGCATGAAGAAGAGTGCATTGTACCAGTTATTGGTGTGATGAAGGCTGGGAACCATGAAATGATTATGGCCTCTGATGTGCATGTCATTCACATGCCCATTACTTTTGTTACATTCAAGAGAGTAGTCAGCACTTTGACCACATGCTGATGGATGTACCACTTACCTTCTACCCTAGGACATGGGTCACATACCTATTGGTCTGATTATAGGGTGTGATGTCCTCATTATACTTGGGTGATGTGTTTGTTTCCTGATTCAACAAACGTTTACATGTTTCTTGTTAATGCAGTTGTTTTCATGGCTGTGGCAGCAGTTTTTGATATGTGTTGATACTGTCTGTAGTATACTAATATCACAGTTGGAGTCAATGAATGGCCACAATCAATAATTCTTCAGGATGCTGTTTGGACACAGGATGCGTATGTCATCTGTGATGTCCATCACTTAACTAATGGGCAGGAAAGTGCATAACAGGCACCCCTGATGTACTGGCCTCATCACTGGACCTGAGATATAGGTCATATCACACATTTCAGCCTAGTGAGATGCCACGTATGTCATATACTGTTCTACCCATTTGGTGATGTAGCTGTTTATGCCCACATATGATAGTGTTGATTGAATACCTCGGGGTGGATTTGTGTCAAATGACTTGACCTGGTCAAGTTCCACAAGATGATACTGCTATCATCATGATTGCCCTCAGTGGCCTCTTTGAGGACAGCTATCAGATGTAATGGACTTGATATAGCATTAACAGCTCACATTGGTATGTTGCACACACCTGGAATATCAGTAGTGTAGATGTAGAAGACATCCATGATAACATGTTGGTCTACTTCACAGTTAAGGAGAGTCCAGATTTCTCTATACATGCTGGCATCAGGTGCTGTCCTCCCAGCTCAGATGGATGCATTTTGATGTACACCCTTGTATGGGCATATAGTCCATGTAGACAGTGTGTTGAACTGTGTATTCAACCATATCAGGAAGGTGTATATGCTGAGTCATGCCATAGGTGATCTGTGATGTTGTCAAAGCCCATTGATTCTATGTGATAGGCCTGGATGAAGGTAAGACAGTGCATATTGCCTGTCATGATCTGGCATAGATGTTGACACAATCTGGCATGCAGGTATCATTGAGAAAACCTCCAAGCTGCAGATTAATCCCTATGTCAGTTGATGGTTAACCAACTGGCTCATGAACAGAACACATCATGTAAAAGTTGGTAGATCAACATGTGCCAGTAGAGCTGTCACCACTGGCAAACCCCAGGGATCTATGCTTGACCCTTCATTGTTTGAACTCTATTTCTTGACAGTTCTGAATAAAGTATATGGCCTTTGTCTTACCAAGTTTGCTGATTTTTGCATATTGTGTACAATCATTGAGTCCACCAATGGTGATAACATAGTACAGGAGGAGCTAACACTCAAAACTGAATGGTGACAAAGGCACACAGTCTACAAATAAATGCAGAAATGTGCATTTGTAATGTTGTCCATCTTAAAAGTGGAATTCCATATTAATCACATCATTGATAATAGTCCTGCTATGCAGAAGAGCACCGGGAAGACATGTAGATAGCAATATAAACTTTGACCAACAAGTGTCCACACTGGTATTGAAAGCCTATGTTGTACACCTCATATGTCACTCCATCATGATAGCACTATAGTCAAACCTCATTACAACACTAATAGAGTATAATGCTCACATTTTCATCTACCTTGCCAGACATATTTAGCAGCTGGAGAGACCACAAGACTTTCTCAGCAAGATAACACAGGGCCTACAAACTATGCTATAATGTATGTGGATTGATTAAAAGCCATGTCACTGTAATCTTTATTATATAGAATGAGGTAACTTCTGATTGGCCTCCAGGCCAGCATCTGACCCTGCCCTAGTTGGAGTACTGCATATCCAAGAATCTAATATAGCTGATGACATCAGCAGTGTCTATCAAGGAGAATATAACAGTGTCCCAGATGCTGGTGTAAAATGATCTCTGCAATGTCAAGCAGCAGCTCACACACACACACACACACACACACACACACACACACACACACACACACACACACACACACACACACACACACACACACACACAGTTAACTGCAGTGAGAATAGAACCTCTACCTATGTAGGTACACAGACTACAAAACTCAGTACTTTACACAAGTACTACAGCTTAAGTTTAAATTGGAGTGTCTCAGACAACATTTTATAGCTGATGACATCAGCAATGTCTATTGAGGAGACTAAGTGTCCCATATGCTAGTGTAAAATGCTCTCTGTAATATCAACTAACAGCTCACACACAGTTGACAGCAGTAAGAATACAACCCCTGCCTATCTAACTATGCAGACTACAGAGCACAGTACTTTATGGAAGTGTCACGGCACAACCATGACTTTTACAAGACTGCAGGTGAACTTATAGTAGATGACATCAGCAGGCAATGTGGGAGGCAAGATGTTGGGTGGGCTGCATAAAATGGATGTGTAGGCATCTGCAAGTATCAAAATCCTGTCAATCCATGCCATTGGAGCATTAACTGTGGGATACACATTTCAGCTCTTCTGTCAAGACACACACACACACACACACACACACACACACACACACACACACACACACACACACACACACACACACACACACGCACACAAAACCAGTTGACTGCAGTAAGAACAGGACCCATACCTATCTAATTACACACACTACACACAAGCAATATCAGAGGAGACTATCATCTGCAGATGATGTCAATGTCAACTCCTTTCCATGGTTGTATTCCAAAGTTTTGGAATTCACATGAGAAATCAGCATGGTGTCTACGCAATGCTTTATCGTTTGTTGAATAGCTCCACTGTGCTGAATTGATTGATTTTCATACAATTTACCTGCTTATGTTACAATTAACATTCCAGTGATTACCTTGTTTTCATGGAAGTGCACACCTCTACTTGGTGCTTACTGAATCTAAAACTATCTGTGACATGACACGCACACAATGAACATTGACTGGGTAGGCTTTATTGAATCCCCATGCAAGTCTTTTCATTGCATTCAAAACTTAGACTTTCAGTCAAGATAGATTAGCTAGGCAGGTAGGTGTCAAAATTAGAGTTTGGATATACATTACAGTTGCATGTTTAAATGTTGTGGCATCCCATCTCTTTTCAAAGATATAAAAACCTGTGTGTAACCTTGCAAACCATGCATGTTGATTATTTGATAGTCTTCAAAAGTAAATTTTCTAGAACCTGTCTGAGAAATCTATATCCCTGTTATTTGAATCATACTTCATTCATATTCACTTTCTTTATTCAGACAAGGAAGACAGGGCCAGAAATCATGGTCTGTGCATCAAGTGGATACATAGGCTTGATGAGCAGTCGAGTGAAAGAGGTATGCTGATTACTTTTCCTGTATTTTTAAATGAAATGCATTTGATCCTTGTTACAGGCCTGTATTTTTCACATTACCATGTATAGTACTTGGAGTCATGAATATCCATTAAACATCAGTAAGGTAAGTAAAATAATCACTCTATAGCTGTGTTTAAAACCCTGATTTAATTCAAAAAATGTTGAACTATCATTTAGCAGTAAGCCAATTTTTCTGCTGACAAGTTTTGAAATGTACTCAACAACATATCTATCAACCTCTTAGTGGAAAAAAATCTGGACAAAGCCCAACAAAATGGGGGGGGGACAAAAGCCCAAAAATAGGGATATATTTTAAATAATACCCTTGTAAACTTAGAAAGTTGCTAGAGAAACGGATTATTTTAACATAAATTTTCTGAAGGATTTGAAGCCTGAAACTCGAATGTATGCCATTATTTAGTGACATCAATCCTCAGATCATCCCAGAAATTTGCCAAAAAAACAAAAAAAATTTATGAGGAACAGACCAAAAATATGAGGAAAAAATCTGGGCATTCTATTCAAATCTGGACAGTTGAGAGGCATACTCAACAATCTAAAGACAGTTGGTTTGTGTATGTGTCACATATATGCTTGTTGGGTGGGGGGGATTTTGCATATGACTCTTAGTGCTTTGTTGCTTATACTGCATGGTTTAGCGTATCATTATGTGTTGGTGTCCCACTGACTGATCTGTTGTGCATAGCTTGTCTATTTTCAGATTGAATGGGTGCCTGCTGTGTCAGGGCTCACAATATTGTTTTCAGATTGTGTGGCTTACCCTTCTTTTTGACATTGGTATTGTGTTTGTCTACAACACCTTTGTATCCTAGGTTTGTCAATACTAATGCAAATAGGCATTTCTTTGTGACATTTTGCAATCAGCAAGCCCTTCAGTTCAATATTGGTATTGCATCTGCCTACAACAGATTGAGTATTTTGGTACAACGCACTTATGTCCTAGGTTTTTGGATACTTGTGCAGATAAACATTTCTTTGAAATATTTTAAAATCAACAAGTGTCAACACAATGTTTGCATTTTGCAGGCTACTAATTGGTACTAATTTTATGTATGTAATATATACAGTTGCACACATGCAGTACTGTTATTTCAACATACATTAGATATCAGATGTCACAGGCTGCCATGACTGAACATGATAAATACTTGTTACTCTTGTATTCATTATACTGATATGTGCTCAGCCAATCACCATGCTGCACAGCTCAGATGTTTGTCATATACCTGCCTAGTTTCCACAATGTTGTCATCTCACTTTGTCCTCATTTTAACAATGACACTTGGTGACTGTTCATATGAATCATTACATGTAGAGATTACAATCTATTGATTCATACATTCTGAGACTTTTATTATGCTAATGATGTGGGGTGCCTTTCTAAGCATAGCCAAGTTTTCACAAAAGAATAATGACGTCCTGCATCCAAATAGGACATTGAAGGCAAAGCATTTATAAGATATGTCTGTCCATAATAGACACAGGTGACAGGCCCAGTGTAAATTTCCAATTCCCCATCCACTAGTCTAGGTTGTGCTTAAATTGTGTAAGAGATGAATAAGCTTCATATGGATTTGAAGCCTGTTCATAAGATGTGCAATGTGTGGGACATACATCTGTCTCACCAGCATGTTCTAAGTCACAGACAAAATTCTGGTCCACAGACCATGTATTTCTGGTACTGTTTGACTTATGAATATAAATGAGATTCAAAACTGTGGAGTTTGTGGATGCCTTGTAAACCAATCATAGAACACACCTCAGCAATGTATATCAGACTGGGTAGAGGGAAAGATCTTTAAGACACTCTGCGTAAGGCAGGTTTGTTATGTCTTGTATTCTTTTTTTTTTTTTTTTATAAACTTGTTAACATACAGTGTGTGGCTCTTTGCCACCACTGTTATATTCCAATGTGTTTGCTACTCTGTTTCTGGATATTCACTAATAATTTTCATATTTTTATCTAAATTCCATTGCAAATTGTAATTTTTATACTATGTAATACCTTGTTTTATATCCACTACATTCTGTAATGTCTTCATCTGTATAATGAAATGTGAATGTATCGTTTCAATTTGTATACTGTTTTTAAGGAGCTTTTCTCACCGACTTCCATTGAAAATGGGCTCTTCTTGGCCCAATGGACTTTCCTGGTAAACAAACTGTAAATAAATAAATAAAATAAATATTAAAACTCTGTTGTAGCTGTAGTATCTGCATATGCTGGTCAGGTGCATACTGAAGGGAGCATTGTACTCTATGATTATTGTGATAAGGGCAGACTATATAATAATATGACTGCTTTAGACAAAGCTGGCATGCCCTTACTTATAACTTGTGCAACACAAAAGGTTAGCCATGTGTTAGCCAAAGTTAAGGCTACTGTCCACATGCATACACAGATTCCTGACCACTATGTTGACTGCTGGGATATATTATTAACATGTTAATTATCCAGGATGCTTGACTTTCCAAAGGGTACAATTATGCAATTCTTAGAACTGAGTTTAAAACCATGGCTTTGGCACCATTTGTTAGTCAGAGATAGGCATTCTTGAAGAATGGTTGTGTCTCCCTGAGAATCAGTGATAACCCTCAGCTTGTAATCACCTGCAAACTTGGTCAGCCTTAAACCTTAATCATTTTCTTCCACTTCAAATAAATAGCTGACAAAATCAGTGCCCCCATTAGTAAGCCATGGGGGACTTTGCTATTGACTGTGCTCTTGGTGGAGGTGATATCACCTATTTTAATTTCCAGGATCCTATCAGTGATCCAGTTGGCTATCCAACAGAGGATGAAAGTGTTTATACTTAACTTAATGAGCATGTCTATAATGCCTGAGTGGGGTATTGTATCAAAAGCCTTGGCCAGATCATGGTAAGTTGTGTGCACAGTCTTTCCCACATCCATGATTTGGTAGCCATCACAGTGAAGTCCATCAGATTTAATAGGCATAACCTTCCTTTAACAAACGTGAATGGTGATAAGGCCAGCATTTGCATATTAACCTATGTCCTCATTTATCATGTCCATGATGATTTTTTTTCCATGGGCTTACATGTCAGGCTGGTCAGACTTATGGACCCTTATTTACCCTGATCAGTAGTTGGATCTTTTTTATTCAAGGGAATGGCTGCAGCCATCTTTCATTCTTTGGGCATAAAATCAAACTTTAGGCTCCAGCTGAAAAGTGATTTGAGTGGCCTATAGAGGTCATGTTTCATGCAATTTAGTAAGCATCTTAGGATGCTATGTGGCCCACTGATGCAGTGCATTTGGCCTTGGAAAGTGCACTGAAGAACTCTTCCCTAGTAATGGTTGTGTGGAATGTGGTATATGGTATTTCCTTTGGACTATTAGGTAGGGAGTGGGGGAAACTATTACCTGAACCTCACATTTACATTCACACACAGATATAACTGCTCAGGGGGAGCATATGCAAGGGGAAAAAAAAACGAATAATGACTTCACAATAATAATGTTATGTAACTGAGAAAGACAACATTACTAAATAGTACAGGTCACAATAATAATGTTACGTAACTGAGAAAGACAACATTATTAAATAGTACAGGTCACGATAATAATGTTACATAACTGAGAAAGGCAACATTACTAAATAGTACAGTTCATGATAATAATATTACGTAAGTGAGAAAAACAACATTATTAAATAGTACAGGTCACGACAATAATGTTATGTAACTGAGAAAGACAGCATTACTAAATAGTACAGGTCATGATAATAATGTTATGTAACTGAGAAAGGCAACATTACTAAATAGTACAGGTCACGATAATAATCTTACGTAACTAAGAAAGACAGCATTACTAAATAGTACAGGTCACGATAATAATGTTATGTAACTGAGAAAGACAACATTATTAAATAGTACAGGTCACGATAAACCTGTTATGTAACTGAGAAAGACAACATTACTAAATAGTACAGGTCACGATAATAATGTTATGTAACTGAGGAAGACAACTTTATTAAATAGTACAGGTCGCAATAATAATGTTACGTAACTGAGAAAGACAACATTACTAAATAGTACAGGTCACGATAATAATGTTACGTAACTGAGAAAGACAACATTACTAAATAGTACAGGTCACAATAATAATGTTAAATAACTGAGAAAGACAACATTCTTAAATAGTACAGGTCACGATAATAATGTTCTGTTACTGAGAAAGACAACATTCTTAAATAGTACAGGTCACAATAATAATGTTGCGTAACTGAGAAAGACAACATAATTAAATAGTACAGGTCACAATAATAATGTTATGTAACTGAGAAAGACAACATTACTAAATAGTACAGGTCACGATAATAATGTTATGTAACTGAGAAACACAACATTATTAAATAGCACTGGTCATGATAATAATGTTATGTAACTGAGAAAGACAACATTATTAAATAGCACAGGTCACGATAATAATGTTATGCAACTGAGAAAGACAACATTCTTAAATAGTACAGGTCACAATAATAATGTTATGTAACTGAGAAAGACAACATTTTTAAACAGTACAGGTCACGATAATAATGTTCTGTAACTGAGAAAGACAACATTTTTAAACAGTACAGGTCACAATAATAATGTTATGTAACTGAGAAAGACAACATTCCTAAATAGTACAGGTCACGGTAATAGTGTTACGTAACTGAGAAAGACAACATTACTAAATAGTACAGGTCACGATGATAATGTTATGTAACTGAGTAAAACAGCATTACTAAACAGTACAGGTCACGATGATAATGTTATGTAAATGAGAAAGAAAGCGCTACTAAATAATACAGGTCATGATGATAATGTTATGTAACTGAGAAAGACAGCATTACTAAATAGTACAGGTCATGATGATAATGTTATGTAACTGAGAAAGACAGCCCCCGGGATTCATGAAGCTTGGCACAAGGCTGGCGTAAGGCTTGCACCATCCATGCGGCGTATATATGGAGTAGTCGTGCCATATGCATATTAATGAAGGCGCGCAGCCACCACAGCCATGTGCATAGGAAATGTACGTGAGTGCATGGGGCGTAACGAAGTTGCACATGGAGGCATGTCAATGTCGGCTGTCGATGAGCAACCTAAACTGCTGAATATTATATCCCACCTGCAATAGTAATCGCACCTATCAGTGTCTGTGGATACTGAAATGTATGCAAAGCATGCAAGATAGTCCCTGTGAACAGAAAATGAAGAATCAAACACAAATGCACGGTAGGGAATAACGGATCCCTACCCTTGAACAAATGACATGAAAACCGTGAGCCCGTAGTCCAACGTAGTGTTGATAGCTATACCATGTGGAAGTGAAACGTATCATATATTAGCACGCCGCCAGTAGGTACATCCAGCCCAATGGAGAGGGTCACCAGCTGACCCATAATTTGAGGGAGGGAACATAGCTGCGCAGATGTGTCCATAACAAAATACACGAGGAGAAATGTAGATATATGTAGTGACCGTATGTCTGAATCATATCCCAAAAGGCATGTAATAGCCACATACAAAAGGTATGTCCATATTTCACATATCAAATGTGATAGGAAATAGCATAGGCATGTAAATGAAACAGAAGGTGCATATAAACAGCTATAACAATACGGACACATGTAGGCCGAAAGGAACAGTATGATCCGCACCGTCGACTAAGATTACCACCTGTCCCACTTTGCGAGCGACAGTCCCTCTGTGGGCAGATGTGTCCTGACACAAACATGTAAAAATGGCAAATGTCCAGAGAATATAGGACATAATTATTCCGTAGACATCATGTAATAGTTGCATTAAACATATTTCACTGAAGGTATATTACATAAATGTCATAAGAAACAGAATAAGACACCGAAATGCTACAAGAATAAGCTTAGATATAGGCAAGAATTGTAAGTTCTAGCTGCTGAACTGACCATGGGTATGTGTCGGCCTGTAAAATATGCTGTGTTCACCGCAAATGTCACAGTCACACTGTGGCCAATTGAAAAGGTGGAAACACAACCGTCGACTGTGGGGAGGCATTGTCCACAACAGTCGGACACGTGTAAGGAATAGCTTGGACTTAGGAAAAGGTGCCATCCTACCAATGAGTACAACAGGCTGGCAAAATCCGGAAGGCAGCTGTGTAATCCGAACATGTATGTGACACAGTCGAACGGGTAGTACCCGGATATACCAACCAAGTAATGAAAGTGAAGTATGGGCGTGTACCTATGTGCGTGAGGTATAGCATGTGGAAAGCAAACATGGCAGGGTAGTCCACACAACCATAGAGGTACCCGACACATGTAGGTTAGTCAATGTGTAACTCTGGCCGTGTCATGGGCCAACAACCAAAGTAGTGCTCTATGGGGTGTGATGAATTCGCGTGTGAGGGGTGGGTGGTAAATGGTAAAATCCTCAAAGGCAATACTGTGTCATATGCAGAAAAGGTGAACTGGAGGTGTACGAGGGGGCATCGGGTGAAGTGGAAAGAAACACAACCACATGTAGAAACAGCTGCAAGACAAGCAGACAGGCCACAGTGTAGAACACAATCCCACAAACATGAATATGGAAATGTGCGAGACAAATGTATAGATACGTCACCGTCACATACCCACAGATGGGTCCTGATGGAACTGGCCATAACAAACACAACACACCTGGATGCATAATGGCCTACCCAGCATACCCTCCACAACACACAACTTGCCTCCATACCAGAACGTCCACCAAATCCAGCCGTACTTGGTCTACTGGTTTGTTGCAGACACAGCTACACACAGTGACCCCTATGCATATGTAGTAGGCATTGTCACCCTAGGCAGTGTCAGGATTGCAAACCATGTATCCCCTGCATGTAAAACCCCCTGCACATTTTCGTAAAGCCACAAAAATCTTCGTTATCTGACTTGTTTTGGTCTAGTCCAATTTTGGGGATATCCCTCATGGGATAACCAACCTGTGTAAATAGTAGAATGGGTATGATGACATGATGTCCAATCCTGCAGATATCTGGACACAAGTCAGAATGTGCAGTGAAGGTCCATGACACTGTCCAGCCCTAAGTAGGCATGCATAACCTACCACCCAGGATAAAACACCTTCTCGTGATGCACGTGTCCAGACACGAATAGGAGGGAGAATATAATGCACACATTTGCATAGTGGCAAACGGCATGAGGGTGAGGAAGACACTGACGTAAACAGGTCAACCCTGATCGAGTGTGAGGGACACTGACTGTGTGCAGGCATGACCGACCATACCTGACAACCTGAGTGAGCAAGATATCTGGACAGAGCCGTGAATTCAAGTGAGACAAAGGTCCA
The DNA here is from genome assembly GCF_019279795.1 of Protopterus annectens. Taxonomy (NCBI): domain Eukaryota; kingdom Metazoa; phylum Chordata; order Ceratodontiformes; family Protopteridae; genus Protopterus; species Protopterus annectens. Next base: position 1,694,287,157 of record NC_056733.1, read on the forward strand.
AAAACAGGGACAATCTGTAAAGATAGCTCTTAGAAACATAGACATTTGATAGAATAACAGTTTGCACATTGGCATTAATGTCCAGAGTATGAAGTCTGAAACCCAACTGTCTGTCAGCACGTTCTGACTGCAGTCTTTAATGCTGAGCTACTGCTGTGCCAGAACACAACAGCGTATTACAGAGGTCCGTGCCATACCACTCTACTGTCCAGATATTCGCAGAATGACTAGGGTTACCACCTGTCCCACTTTGCGAGTAACAGTCCCTCTGTAGGTAGTAGTGTCCTGTGAAAAAAATCAAGACATAGCAAATGTCCTGAGACTTTAGGACAAAGTTATTTCCTAAGTTTCTTTAATAGTTGCATAAAACATTTATTTTATATATGAAACTTCTATATGTTATGTGAAGTAGCATAAGCAATTCAAATGTTACTAGAATAAGCTATTATTTGTGCAAAAAAGGTTAAGTTCTGTACTATGCACTGCTGTAGGTAAGTTTTGTCCTGGAAATTCTGACATTTCTACAGAACATGTCCCACTTTGGGCATTTGAAAAGCTGGCAACCCTAAGAATTACCAGAGGTTTGCCCCATATTGTTGTTGTGTGCCTCCGACAATCTGCACCAGTGTGGTAAATAGCTGAGGATTGACATAACTAAATAATGAGAAATATCCTGAGTTTAAGACTCCACATCCTTCAGAAAAGTCATGCTAATGCAAAACCTAGTATTCTATCAATGTTCTAAGCTTGTAAGAGCAATCGTTAAAATGTGTCCCTAATTGTCCCCCCATCATGTAGGTTTTGCGCAGTTTTGGTGCTCTAAGAGGTTGAGAGGTATGGTCCATACATATTTACAGTAACAACCCTTCACACTTGTGTAATGTACAACTGCATACCTGTAGTCACTTCATGTCCAAAATAATAATCCCTGTATGACTGTATACAGGTAATAGTCAAATGTGAATGGGAACACCCCTCACCGTGGAGTATGGACTGTAACAACCCCACCCATAATATGTATTGCCAACAGAATAAGCTGCTGACAGGTGCCCAAACACCTGTGTCTATAAACACAGGTAAAACGTCATAATAGGGAGAAACTCCCTGTCCATATGTTTTGTCTGACATTTGAACTCAGCCAGGGAAGTTCCGTTCACCAGGTGGACAAGCCTAAACCCAGATCACTACATGAACACCTTGACATTCAAAGACCTGTATGTGCCTGGACTATATGCCTTGGTGTTCTGCATATCCTCAGAGTGATTAACAATGCAGCTGGGGTCCACAGCAGTAGGCAATAGGGAATGTGTAATATGTAGTACCGCATTTTTCCCAGCAAGAGAATGGATGCCTGTGTTGTAGGTGAAGTGGTGAGGTGTATGTTGATGTAGCTAAGTACTATGGGTATGCATATCAGTGAGGGAGAACACCAATAGAATAGTGGTTCTGGCATCTGGCCAACCTGAATGCAGTCCCGGTTGACCTACGACCACTGCACATATAACTTGAAAGTGTAATGAATGCATTCGTGCTGTACACACATTTAAATATGTAAAGGTGAACGTGTGTTTCGCAGCAGTCCATAAACCGGAATACAGATATGTAACTGTTACAGTCAGAATTATGAAAGTTCACGTAAGCGCAAATATCTTTGAAACATATGTAACCCACAATAAGGATATGCAAGTGCGCCTGCGCGTGTGTAATCCACTCACAGCATAGCAAATGAATGCTGTTTTCCCCACGTTCTATGTACATGGCTCATACCTGTTAACCCCATAAAGTACGAAACCGGACAAAGCCATGAAAACAACTGGTACAAATAGGGACAATCCCCAGATATTGCCCTAACAAACATAGAAAGTGGATAGAATAACAGGTGTGTCACTAGCATGGATTCTCTGAAGGGTATGAAGTCGTAACCTGAAATGTTTGTCATTATTTACCAAAGTCAGTCTTTAATGATATGCCACTAACTTGCCAGATAGACACAAGGTTATGAAAAACAGACCAAAGATAAGAGGCAAACAGCTGTACATGCAGCTGAAATCTGTACAGTTGAAAGGTATGATATGGATATATATATACACATATATCCACAGAAATAAACCAAAGCAAATTATGAAATGAGGAATGTACAGACATATGTATATATGTACATATATATATATCTATACACACACGATACATGAATAGATATATACACAACAAACATATGTCCCTGTACATATAACACATGTACATAAATAGGCCACGGTATAGCTATTATGGATAGACAGACAGACATGCATGAAAGGAGAATACACCACTGCTTTCCAAACCATTGCCTGGAAAGTACCAGTGTGACAGGGCCTGCAAGTTCTACACGTTAAACATGAATATAGGTGTCCTTTGCAGGACCCCAAAAATTGATCCCGTATGAAGGGCAAACCATCATTGATGCAAAAGATGTCACAAGTGCAACTACGATATAGCTGTACATGCAACAGTAGCAGGTGCAAGGGTAATAACACATGGGTCGATAGAATGTATGACGTACGACCTGATATCCATGAGAGTGGGAGTGCTCAGAAGTGTCCTCACACTTTATTATCGCTCACATTAAACATGTCTAATGGGTACTGTGGAGGGGTGTCAGGTATGGGAATCATGGGTATGCAGAAATGGGTCTAGGTGTTGGTTGGCACAGATCTATTAGGTATGCCCCATGGGAGTGATCAATATACCTATGTGGGTATAGCACATGCCTATATTCTCCAAAAAGGTGCAACCCATCTAGTGGATATTGTGTAAACCATTGGGGGAAGACGTAGAGACCTATATCAGTGTCATGTAGGCGATTATCATGGATGGACATGCGTACGACCAAGATGGTAACCATACCTGCCAAAATGTCAGAATAAGACAGCTGGACTAAGGCATAGTACATGAAATACAAATAGGGACTATATTAAATATACCCTAGACAAAGTCAGAATGTTGATAGAATAATTGCGTAGTCAGGAATATGAATGTTATGAGAGTTAGTAATCAAGAAATAGAAATGTCAGTCATTATTACCTAACCGCACAGTCCGTCATGCCTTGCCAGCAATCTACCAGAAAGGCACATTATTATGACAAATGTAACAGAATCATAGGTCAAACCATGGGGCGTTTACCCATAATGTGTACAGGTGAGAGGTATGAAGGTAACCCGTCCTAAATAAATGTACAGAACTAGTGATACTAGGTGGACAGGTGAGAAGAAAGGCGTCAGGACAAATGACAAAACATGTACAAGTCAAAAGCATGTATTTCCACAAATGTGAATGACAACGTATGCCCTGTGAAAGTCAATGTGGAAGGTTAATAGACTCAAAAGACATGTATCCCTCAGGGTGTCATGCAGTGTCACCGATACAGTGTCCAGTCCCCCATACTCGTACATGAGCTCTGCCACTGACGGAAAGTGCAAATACTGGTGTACACATAAGGTACATGATAGAATAATTAGTGTGGATAAGCACCTGTTGGCCTGTGTGAGGAATATAACCCTCTGGGTGGGTGTGTCCTGCAATAGGAATGTAATGGCATCTGACCTGTGATGGCGCAATATATTGTGTGTATTGGTGTAAGAAAATTAATATCCTGTATCAGAAACATACCTCACAACTGTACAGAGTCTCACAGAATGTGCAGATGTATGCCTCATATGTTTGGTGTGTTCCTCTTACAATCTGTACCTGTCTGCCAAATACCTGAGAACTGACGTCATTAAATAATGACAAACAATTGAGTTTAAGACCCCAAATCTCTCAGAAAAGTCATACTAATGCAAAACCTATTATACTGTCAACTATCTACGTTTGTAAGAGCAATATTTAAAATCTTCCCCTATTTGTCCCCCCATCATGTTAGGCTTTGTACAGATGTTTTGCTCTAGGAGGTTGAGAGGTATGATCAGAAACAGATACATGTCTGAGGAAACAGCATTATCGACCGCAAGATAACTCAGAAGGTATGAGAAGCGCTGCAGTAGGAAGTTAAGTACTGGCCGCTGGTATGTGCTGACATGTAAAATGACACAGCAGTCTACATGAAGTACCTATAGGGCGTCACCTTTACCAATGATGACAGTGGGACATACCCACAGCCATGCATACACCACAAATAGACATAGCACACAGCAAAGCCTAGGCCATGATACACAAAGCCTCCGGCATGTATGGATTGAGTGAGAGTACAGCAAGGAAAGATGACTGCCAGGCTATTCAGCAAACACCCATAGGGGTGTGCAAGACCGCCCGTAACACGAACATTGCACGGACAATGTTGGGATTTGCAACATACCCCATTTGTATGTGAAAGCTATGCAAACGATGTAATTACGCGATACATGAAACAGTAAGCTGTCCATGCAAGAGCAGAGTTATGTGCAGAAATGTACCCGGATGTTAGGCGACTAACATTCTGCACTTTGCTAAACGGAGCAATGATAGCTGTAAATACAGTATGAATACAGTCGAAGAAGCATGCCAATGTCCAAGTCCAAGGCCAGTGGCAGCTTTGTCCATTGGATATCAATAAAACAGTAGTTGTCCTCCCCCGATCTCTGGTGTGGAAGCATAGCGCAGCGCCACGAGAATGCGCTGCACTTCAAAACAAGTCATATATGTATAATATACATACAAAACGTAGGTTTAGTTAGATATTAGTATGCCATGCAGATGAATGGCAAGCTGTAGACAACATGGCTACTGCGTACTGGTTCTTATGTGTGGAAGCGCTCTGTCAGAGATGTAACGAAGCATTTGTAGGCAATGTGATGCAAGTGAGGCTGAGGATAGTGAATCACAACATGTCATGCCATATGGGCCAAGCCTCTACAGTATAGTGTAGGTTAAGGGGACTATTAGAGTAGAAGATAGGTGACAACATGAGTGTGTATGTATAAAACACTGTAACCTCACCGGAGCAGTGTCACATATTTGCTGCCAGTACTCAGTGGAAGAGGCGTGTTATGAGCTATCCTAGGGAAGGTAAGGAGACTGACAGTGTACACCATAGATACCACCGATGTGACCTGCAAACCTGCCCACAGTGTGTCTGCACCCGTGCACGCCAGTAAGCCCGAGTAAGCATTCATGTGCGCGTGTTAGCCCGTGTGCGCATGTGGAGTGTGGAAGAATGAGTAAGCTAGTGTACGAATGGTGAAGCCCGTGTAATGTCGTGTATGCATTTGTAAGCATGTATACGTGTGTACTACACACATCACACACGTACTGCACACTCAGACACACATGCTGCCAATACTACACACATCAGTGAAATGGCACATGGATGGAGAATACATCATCAGAATTAACAGTGCTGTAAACTATGCTACAGTGATGGTCATAGCTGCAATGCATCATGCCTGCTGATATACACCTGGAAGTAACACACCATATGTTAACAGCATGCTAACATCAATACAGCGGAATAAAGCCACCCTGTGCATCAGCACCAGGTTAGTCTGATCCTGCATCAATGTTACACATCACAGGTGGTGGCACAGGTGACATCATATGAACAGGTTGTGGTGTTACATTTCCAGAGCTGTCATTGAGCCATCCAATGTACACATAGGTGTGTGTGTGTGAGGGACAGCAGTTATTGCCCATCATTGACACCTATATATGGTGACATACAGACAGTACAGGTGGTTGTACATCACGTATGGAGGGATGTGTGTACATAAAGTGGTGATCCACCTGTGTAGATGTATGTGTGCCGGGGATGGCTCACAGGTGTGTCACACGCCACCCTACCATGCCATGTGCAAACAGTACGCTATGTCACTGTTACTTGATGGTGATGACATAATGCATACCCAACAGTCAGGTGTTACCGACTGTATGTCACATGACACCTGTATCACTGACATCCTCCCATGTGCATATAGCCACACAATTGCCAGACATAGCATTGGTACACATACTGTGGACATTACCGCTGCATGTCTATCACACGGCTCATCATATGGCAGATGTATCATTCCCAGCACTGCCATGTGTGTCCGCTTCTGTGACCACACATGCTACATATGGTAGGGACTACATCCCAGTTGTAACACATCCCTGTACACCGTTGTAGAGATCTGTACATACTGCAGTGTGGAAAGCATGATGTCGGCAGGTGTGGTGCATCACACACATTGGCTATCCATACACACATATCTGGTCACCACAGTGTGTGTGTGTATGTATGTATGTATGGCTGTCTGGTGCTTGGTGTGAGGGTGTATGCTACCATACTGTGGAAACAGGATCACTAACCCCTCATGGTGATGCAGTCTACTACCCTGTTGATGCCATCGGTCCCAGCCATACTGGCTACCTGTGCATGTCCCTTCTCTGTGCCACATCATGTGGGTGCAAAGTACTGCGAGGGTGATGACCACATAGGCAAGGGAACACATCTCAACAATATAGGGTGTGCATTATAGTGCTGTAGACCCCGTGAATTTGGCCATGTTCCTGTACTGTGACAAGGTATTACCGCTACACAGTGTGGCCTCATGCTATCAGGTGGCCTCCAACATCATCACTGGCCAGACCTCTGTGTACAACCCCTGCACCATGTCAACATACCTGTAATGTTTCCCAGTATGTATGTCACATCTCTGCCCCTGTAGCCTGTTCAACTGACCACATGCTTCAGGTGCAGGATATGTGCTGACATCTGTGTCATGTTCGACTTTCCAACAGTCAGGTTGAGGGTACGTTTAGCATGCTGATATTGCCATACATGCCTGTGAGTACTCCACGGTTACACATGGGGGACTGCAAACACTGCTACCTGTTGACACATGCCAGTACACCATAGGAGGGAACCCAGGCATCATTACCAACATGCTGTTACTGTTGTAACTGAGTCACATACTGTGAACATATCACAATGCATGCTGCACCTGGACTACTGCTACCTGTAGGCACATGCCAGTACACCATAGGTGGGAACCAGGGCATCATTACCAACATGCTGTTACTGTTGTAACCGAGACACATACTGTGAACATATCACAATGCATGCTGCACCTGGACTACATGGTATGACTGGTGCATGTCGACAGTACACCACTGATGTCACATACACATCTCTCAGTATTCACACACATCCAATGCAACATACACATCCCTCAATATGCATACACAAGTAATGTTAGATACACCTCTCACATCTCAGTATTCACACACGACCAATACAACATACACATCCCTCAATATGCATACACAAGTAATGTTAGATACACCTCTCACTATTCTGTTCACCCTGTGCATCAGACCATATGAGCATATCCCTGCACCGATGGTGTGGATGACAGGGATGCGGCACAGGCTTCATCATATGCACAGGGTGATACTGTTTGCCAGGGGCATAGGCTGCACCAATGGATGACATCATGTGTGCGGGTAAGGGCCGGTGATTTAAATGGACATGTCTGTTCCATATGCATGTGGGTGTTGTGGAGCCCTACAGTTATGTTTGCAGTGTGCGTGTATGTGTGCACACAGTTCTGTCATTTGTGAGGCCTACACAAGGGTATTATGGACAGCTCCAGATTGTACAGACCAGGTTGTACAGCTCACTGTGAATGGACACGGCCATGTGTCCTGTGCCTGCCAGGGGTTGCACGGGCACTACCAGGCAGAGGTACAGAATGTCTACTGTCCGACGACACATGGCCACTGGAACCGTGTCCCTGCCAGGAACATCCAGGGCCATGTCCACATGGCCTGCTGTGACCTGGTGTGGACAGCACAGCACTAGCTGCACTGCTACTGCTACCGGCACTATGGGAGCGGCCATGTGAGGTGGCATGCTCACGCTGACCTGCACTAGGTGGTGTAGCTGGCCTACGTCCATGTGTCCTATGCCTCACCCCTACCAGACGTTCCAGCACAGACAGCTCACGCTCGCGGATTGCCATGCCACGGTTGAGGATTCTGACCATGTCACCCAATTGCCTGTCCAGAACATCAGCAAGCTGCTGTTGAGCACCTGCCAATGCCTGGATGTTGTTGTTTAGGGTACTGATAGCAGCCCTCTGCAGCCTCTGCCCTTCTCTGTTCTGCCATTCGGCTCAAGCCTGTGCCGCCATTACAGTCTGGAATATGCATCTGGTGATCCCAGCTGCTGCGCTATGTCCTGCAGGTGTATGTCTGCCAGAGGTCCTCCTATGAGCAGCACCAGCCACATGCCTGTGTGGCACATCTGCAGTCAGTATACTGCCACCATGGTGTGGAGACACACCTTCTGTAGCCACCACACATTCCTGTTCAACGCTTACAAACACTGGATGTCCTTCCTCTATGGCCACTATAGATGTGGTATGTGTTGGTAGCTGAACTGTGTGCGGGGAAGAGGGGGACATAGCTGGGATGGCAACCGTTGGCACAGATTCCACCCCTGACATCCCTGCCTGTACCTTGTGCATATGTTCATCACTGCTAGCATCTGTGGGGACACTATCAGATGGACCGCAGGAGGGTAGCACACCTACATCACCTGTGAATGCAAAGAAAGACTCTAAATTACAATAGACACACGCACACACACACACAGACGCACTGACACACACACACACACACACACACAGACACACTGACACACACACAGATACACTAACACACACACACTGACACACACAGACACACACTGACACACACTGACACACACACTGACACACCATGCATGTGAGATGACAGATGGCATGCAGCATGCTTGTGATACAGCTGACAGCATGCAGCTCAGACATCAATAGTGTTTGTAAGCATACCCCCTGGAATGCACACTACAGCAGGCATGTGTCATATCATTATCCATGCAATTCACATGATCATGGTAGTATGCATGCATCCCCATGATACACAATGTGGACCAGAGCAGGATAACAGTACACATGGCTGACGTGACCTTGACATGTAATCTGCTGACGTGTGCATTAACATGCATGCATGCCTGACACAATGGTGTCCTGACACATGTACAGCATTGTACTGGGTATCACATTGCAGTGTTGTCCATATGCCCTGCAGATAGAATAGGTTCATAGGTTCATACTAGGCTATCTGCCCTAGGGCATTTATAAGCCTAGCCAGAGTGTGTTTAGCTTTCGCCACCCATTTTAAATTAATTTTGCTATGCCTTTTTTGAGGTTAGTATACTGTGCCTCTGTCTGACAGTGTCACAGAAGTGATAGCCGGGGTAAACCTACGATCTCCCATCCACTCATCAAGATTCCTCTTGAAGAGAGTCAATGTGGGACTCTGCCTAACCTGGACTGGGATTTTATTCCAGAGTGAAGGGAGCCTCTGGGTTATGAATCTGTCCCTCCAGCATGTCCTATTTATTTCAGTGCTGAGGTTCAAGTCTCTCGAGCGCGTAGCTCGATGGGATTTGGATTTTCTGAGGTGCAGCATGTCCATTAATTCCGGGTTGGACATGGCTTTATACGTCAGGGACAGATCGCCTTTGAGCAGGCGGTATGCCACTGAGTAGAGCTGGAGTTTCTTTAACCGGGCAGCATATGGCATCTGTTTGAGCCCTTTGTTCCTCTTGGAGAGGTACTTTTGGGGTCTTTCCAGTTGCTGCAGGAGTCTGGTAAGGTACATCCCAAAAGGGGCATTGTACTCAATTATGGGCCTGATGAGGGATGAGTAAAGAGGCACGATGACCTCCCCTGATCTAGATGTGAATCCCTTCATGATTAGGTGGGCTATATAAAATGTTTTTCTAACCACTTTGGCCACGTGGTTGTCAAATGAGAGATTGCTATCAACTTGGGTCCCCAGGTCCCTAATGACTTCTTCTGTACTTAATGGATTACCACCTATGTGGTAATTTGTGGGCACTTTGTTTTTGCCAAAGGGGATGACTATACACTTTTTGACATTTAGCTTGAGGTCATGGCTCTGGCACCAGTTGTCTGTTTCTATGAGGCCCTTTTGGAGGATGCTTGTGTCGGCTGGAGAGTTGATTATGGCGCCCAGTTTGCAGTCATCTGTGAACTTGGTCAGCCACAGTCCTTCCGTGTTGGCCTGTACCGCCGAGAAATATATACCGAACAAGAGAGGTCCCAGGACTGAGCCTTGTGGGATGCCACTTGTAATTGGTTTGGAGTCTGACATGGCTCCAGCAATTCTAACCATGTGGGTTCTGTCCTTGAGCCAGTTTGCAACCCATCTAGTGACATAGGGGTTTATATTTAAGCTGGTGAGCTTATCTATAATGCCCGAGTGAGGTATTGTATCGAAGGCTTTTGCGAGGTTCAGGTAGGCTGTGTGGACCACATTCCCCTCGTCAATAGCCTTGGTGACTGTTTCAAAGAAATTGACCAGGTTTAAGAGGCAGGATCTGCCCTTAACAAAGCCAAACTGGGTAGGATCCAGTGTCTGTAGGTCCCCAATATCTTTATTTATGACGTCCATGATGATCCTTTCCATAGCTTTGCAGACCAAGCTAGTCAGGCTTATGGGGTGATAGTTTCCAGGATCTGTTGAGGCACCACCTTTGTGGAGAGGGACCACTGTTGCTGTACGCCACTCTTTGGGTACATATCCTGTAGTAAGGCTAAGATTGAACAGTAGTTTTATGTTTGGGTTTAGCTCTTCTTGGAGTTCATGTAGGACGAGCCGACACCATCTGGTCCCATTGATGCTGTGTTTTTGCTTTGGAGAGGGCGGCTCTTACCTGAGCATCTGAGATGTCAGGGGCAGCACTCTGTTGGGATAGATATTTGCCCTTTGGTGGGGAGTTTGCACTGAACCTGTCAGCTAGGATGTTGGCAATGTTTGTGGGCTTGGTGTATTTTTTTTATTTTGGACTAATTCTGAGCATATCTGGGAATTCCCACCCAGGTTCCTAACATAACTAAAGAAAGCCTTGTGATTATCCTTAGTGTCCTGTGCAATTTTTCTCTCGAAGCTGGCCTTAGACGATTTTATGAGTGCCCGTAGTTTTTTGCTAATACTGATCAGAGATGCCTTCCCTTTTTGGGATTTTGCTCTATCATGTAGTAGCTTCCTCCTTCTATTGTATAGTTTGTTTATGGCTGGGGTCCACCAGACAGGACATCTGCCTTTGGAGGATTGGGTCTTGGTTTTATTTGGGATTGCATGATCCATGCATTCCTGAAGGTGTTCATAGAATGCGTTTATAAAGGATTCTGCGGTCTGGGCCGTATTTTCCACAGGCCCGGGGGCTTTGAAGGATTCAGCCTCGGTTTTGAGGTGTGTGAAATTTGCTTTAGAGAAGTTTTTCACTGTGGTTTTCTGGGCAGGGGGTGGGTCGGGATGTGAATATCCAGTGAGATTAGTTTATGGTCTGATCTTACCAGTGAGGGATACACTTCTGGTCTGGAGCATAGTGTCCCCATGTTGGTGATGATCAGGTCCAGTATGTTTTCCCCTCTTGTGGGAGTCGTAACAAGTTGTTCCATAGCATTTGAGTTTATAAATTCTAGGAACCTTTGGGCTAGGGTGTTGGAGCTAGAGTAATGCTCCCAGTCTATGTTTGGGTAGTTGAAGTCGCCCAATATAATGGTGTTTGGAGAGACCTTCATATTTTCCAGTATTCTCAGGAAGGCCGAGTGGGGTTCCTGTGTTTGGGAGGGTGGTCTGTAACAGGCTATAAACTGGAAGGCAGTTTTACCCACTGTTAGTTGCACATGGATAGTCTCTGATGCTTCGTGCTGTGCCACCAACCTGGAGGTGTGGGTATCTTTGTGAATATTGATACTCCCCCTCCTTTTGTGGTTCGGTCCAAGTTTTGGGGCTGAAAAGCATGGTATGAGGTATAACCTGGTAGTGCTGGGGTGCTCTCGGGAGCCTTGAACCAGGTTTCTGTTACTGCACAGATATCGATGTTCTCCATGCTAAGGAGAGTTTGAGTCGTGCATCTTGAGGTTTAGACTTCTGGCGTTGAGTAGCATTACTCTTAGTTTCTTATCCCTTGTGATACCTATGGAGGTGGGTTTGTCTTTTTAGCCTTGCCTAAAAAAGGCACTATGGGGGTAGCAAGAACCTTTGCCAATATCCGAAAGCCCAGGGGTGACAGGTGCAAGCCGTCCCTAGCGAAGTATTGTGGCTTGTCAAGCATGTCATCCCAGGCTGACAGGCACTGGATCCCCTTTGAATGACACCAATACTTAAGCCAATTGTTGAAATTGATCATCTTGTCTTCATATTGTTGTATCATTCTTGGTGAGGGTTAGATGCTACTCAAGGTCAGGGTCATACCGGCCTGGGCTACATGCTCAGAGAGCTCCTCTATGTCTCTTTTCATGGAGTCCAGGGAGGTACGTCTCAGGTCATTCACACCAGCATGGACAATGACTGAGTCATATTTGTACTTGCGTTGGAGTGACCTGAGTGCTTGTGTTATGTGGCGGATCCTAGCACCTGACAGGCAGCTCACCGTGACCTTCTCCTTGTTCAGCCTGGTGAGCGGGACGTCAGTGTGCCTGACGATAGAGTCACCTATTACAAGTGTATCAGGTGTGTTGTTTAGCCTTAAGGGCAGTGACTGTTCGGCACACTGGCTTTGTGAGCTATGTGTTGCACGTGTTTTGTTTTGGGGTAGCGGTTGCTTGGGTGTCTGCTTTAGAGGTCTCTGCTGCTTAGGCAGATTTTTATTTAGAGCCTCCGAGTATGTTTTTGTGTGTTTATGTGTTTGGTTTGTTGTCGTGGTAGGTCTATGTGAGACTGGAATTGTAGTTAGTGTGGTTTCCTTCTCCTCCTGACTGGTTACGCCAGTACTGAGTTGAGAGAGCTTAGCCTCCAGTTTGGCTATATGGTTGCATCTCTCACATATGTTGGAATTTGTTGGGAGGAGGAGAGGGCTGTCTGTGTACATGAGGCAGTTGTAACATTGCCTCAAGATTCCCAGATTCACCAGCTGGACCAGAGAGGAGATTGACAACTGACCTTTGGACATGCTAGAATAGTATTGGGAATTCCTTTATAACTGAAAAAAGGGCCAATAGGGAACAGGGTACTCAAGGGGAGTTTGTGAGGGTGCAGTGCTTTTAATTTTTTAGAGCTGACTTATATAATTGCTTTAGTGAGCAAGTGCCAGGTAACTTAAATGCAATGTGTTACAGGTAACTTAAATGCAAAAACGACAAACAGCAACTTTCTTTTAAGTGAAACAAGGAAATAAGTACAGTAAGCAATGCAGATATCACTAGGGATCCACAGAAGTGCTAAAAGGCCGCATTTTAGGTGGAATTAGTGTTTCAGGGAAATAAACAAACAACAAGCATACAAACAAAGCTAGATTCAGCAGGCCTGGATCTAGTCTATGCTACAGCAAACATGGTGTACCAATTTCAGTAAGAAACAGTTAGAATATGCAGGCACTATAAGCCTTTAACCAGAAATTCCCAGCTCATAAGGGCAGAGTCCAGCCTCTCCTCCCACAAGAGTGCAGACGCGATCCTTCTTAATGTAAAATAACTGGCCTGAAGCCCAAGTGCTTAAACCAGAACTAATACACTTTTAGAATAACAGACACTGAGCCCTCAATCATGTTGAGCAAATGTGCATGGGCATGGTAGGGGACTGAGCCATCTACATTGCTGTACAGTGTGATGTACAGACACTGTGCCATTGCATGGCATCATGAGGCATCTATATTGCTAAACAGTGCATGTTATGTATGCATTACATATCCAGAACTGTATGCATACCCATGACATACCTGTGGATTGTGACCTATGATGCTCAGGTGTATACACACCCAACCATGCTGTGTCATGTGACAGGTCACTTGAGGACATACAGATGACACCCCTGCACAATGACTACAGAGTGTTAGCTGCCTGGCAACCATGTCCACACATAGCGGACCTGTCACGTCACCATTTCACACATGACATTGATGTATCACGCACACAAGGTGCACAGCTAACAGTGATGTCCTATGGCAGGAGGGGAAAAGTACAGTTTCTGTGGCCTGGTGTCACTGTCAGTGGAATCTGTGAAGGTGACTACCATCATGCTATGACACAGACATCATGTTCAACACATCCTATGAGGTACATGTCACTGACACCTCCACTAGCTGTGCACAGGCATTTAGGATGTGCAGCATACCTCATCACCTGTACAATCAGTCTAATATGGCTGTAATTGGACCATGTGTTGACAAAGTGGACAGGGTGTATGCACATCCCGTCTTCTGTGTGGCTACGTGTCTCTGGCCATCCCCCATGGCCATGTGTGCACATGTGTTGGTCATGTATGTGATGGCCGTCTATCACACATGTCTGTGTTGTCCCATATGACATACACCTATAGATGTTAGATATGTCACCATCCACAGGGCTATGCAGACAACAGGTGTATGTGTGGTATGTGGGGTATGGGTTATGGGAAATTGTGACAATATTGCAACCAAAGCACTACGTGTTTCAGACACGTCGGATGGAACATTACAATGTGTGAAACCATTGCAGAGGCATATAACACAATGGTGATGCCTGTGGTCTGCCCATATCATTGCTCACTGTGTGGTACTGGTTTGTGTACCACACATTTTGTTCCACTGTATAGGTTCATAGGTTCATAGGTTGGTACTAGGCTATCAGCCCTAGGGCCTATACAAGCCTAGCCATAACAATTCCCTGGCTATTTCTTCCCACATTATTTACTTTCCTGGACCCCTGTCTAGCAGGGCGACTGACATGATCCCTGGGGTGAATTTCCTTTCTCCCATCTAATCGTCAAGGTTCCTCTTGAAGAGGTCCAAAGAGGCACTCTGCTTGACATGTATGGGCAATCTATTCCAGAGTCTGGGGAGTCTCTGGGTCAGGAACCTATCCCTCCAGCATGTTTTGTTTATTGTGATGACAAGGTTTAGATCCCTGGAGCGTGTAGCTCTGAGGGATTGGGATTTCTTTAAGTGTAGCATGTCCAACAGCTCTGGGTTTGAAATGGCCTTGTATGTTAAGCAGAGATCGCCTCTGAGTAGACGATATGCGACAGAGTATAGCTGGAGTTTTTTAAGGCGGTCAGCGTAGGGCATCTGCTTTAGGCCTGTGATTCTTTTAGTGAGGTATTTCTGAGGCCTTTCCAGTTGTTGCAGATGTCTTGAGAGGTTCATACCAAATGGGGTGTTGTATTCTATAATGGGTCTAATGAGGGATGAGTACAGTGGGACAATGACCTCCTTTTTTCTGGATGAAAAGCCCTTCGTGATGAGGTGTGCCACATAGAAGGATTTCCTGACTGTTGTGGCGATGTGGTTATCGAAGGTGAGACCACTGTCCACCTGTGTCCCTAAGTCTCTTATCACACTTTCTGTGTTTAGTGTACTGCCACCTATATGGTAATTCATGGATACATGTTTTTTCCCAAAGGGGATAACAATACATTTCTTGACATTGAGCTTGAGCCCATGGCTCTGGCACCAAGCATCTGTTTCTGTAAGGCCCTTTTGTAGAGTATCCACATCATTTGGGGATTCAATAATGGCTCCCAGTTTGCAGTCATCTGCAAACTTTGTTAGCCAGAGTCCCTTAGTGTTGACCTGTACTTCAGAGAAGTAGATGCCAAACAAGAGCGTTCCCAGGACTGAACCCTGAGGTACTCCACTTGACACTTGTCTGGAGCTGGATTTGGAGTCGGCTACTTTTACAGTGTGGGTTCTATCAGTAAGCCATTTAGCAACCCATTGGGTGACATAGGGATTAATGCCCAACTTAGTAAGTTTATCTATGATTCCAAAGTGGGGGATGGTGTCAAAGGCCTTGGCAAGGTCTAGATAGGCTGTGTGGACCACCTTACCCTTGTCCATGGCTCTGGAGACTGATTCAAAGAAGTCAATCAGGTTCAGGAGACAAGATCGGCCCTTCACAAACCCAAACTGGGTGGGATCCAGTGTTTGAAGGTTGCCAATGTCTTTGTTTATAAGTTCCATGATAATACGCTCTATGGCCTTGCAGATAAGGCTTGTCAGACTGATGGGACGGTAGTTTCCGGGATCCAAGGTGGATCCCCCCTTGTGGATTGGGATAACTGTAGCTCTGCACCACTCAGTGGGCACGAAACCTGAGGTGAGGCTATGATTAAACATGACACTTAGGTGAGGTGCCAGTTCATATTGTAGTTCATGTAGTACACAGCCCGGGATGTCATCTGGTCCCATGGATGCTGTATTCTTGGCTTTAGAGAGTGCGTTTTGTACCTGTGTGGCTGTTATTACTGGAATTTGGCAATCTTCCGGTATTGAGATGGGCCATTTAGGGGGTGAGAGGGGGGAGAAGTTGGCACTGAATCGATCTGCCAGGATATTGGCAATATCCTTCGGATCAGTATATTTAATGCCATTCTATTTTAGCTCAGAGCAGATCTGAGCATTGCCATTTAGATTCTTGACATAGTTATAGAATGCTTTGTGATTGCCTTTGGAATCTTTGGCAATTTTATTTTCGTAACTAGCTTTGGAGGATTTT
Source organism: Protopterus annectens (assembly GCF_019279795.1). Classification (NCBI taxonomy): domain Eukaryota; kingdom Metazoa; phylum Chordata; order Ceratodontiformes; family Protopteridae; genus Protopterus; species Protopterus annectens. The sequence continues at coordinate 1,694,303,636 of NC_056733.1, forward strand.
ATGAGGCATCTCAGTTTCTTACTGAGGCTAGTAAGGGAGTTTTTTGCATCCTGGGATTTTCCTCTTTTCTGCAAAAGTTTCTTCCTTTTGTTGTAAAGTTTGTTTATGGCAGGGGACCACCAGATTGGCTTCCATTTTTTGGATGAGAGCATTTTGGTTCTATTTGGGATGGCACGATTCAAGCATGAGTGGATGTGCTCGTACAGTGCCTTAGTGTAGGATTCAGCATTTGAACTTTCAGTTCCCGTCTGCATGGGTGTCATGAAGTTTGTCACTTCTGACTTGAGTAGCATGAAGTTGGCTTTGGAGAAGTTTTTTATGGTGGTTTCTTTACTGGGGCGTGGGGGTTGGATGTGGATGTTAAGGGTGATTAGCTTATGGTCAGACCTGACTAACGAGGGGGTGACCATAGGTATGGAGCATTGATTTCCCATGTTGGTAATGACCAGGTCTAGGATATTGGAGCCCCTGGTGGGACTATGGATTAGTTGATCCAGGGCGTTGGAATTTATGAATTCCAAGAACCGTTGCGCAAAGGTGTTGGGACATGAGTAGTTTTCCCAGTTAATGGCAGGGTAGTTAAAATCACCCAGTATTAGGGTGTTTGGTTCTATCTTAATATTTTCCAGGATATAGTACATATGCCTTCATTGTAGAACACCTCCACCATTGTATGCACAGCTGGACACACATGTAGCAATGACAAATACTGTAGTTTCATGTCTGTGTATCATTTCAGTTGTATATATTGCACATGGGTGGCCTGTGTGGATGATGGGTGATGAGACCTGTATATCCATGTATTAACTGGCCACATGGTGAATAGATCTATGCTTTGACATGCCTGATACCGATGACAGTCTCACCTTCAATGGACTCTTGTCTGTGCGTCATGCCAGAGGTACCTGTATAGGGTGACACAGCAGTATGAACATTATCCATGACTATATGACAGCCACAGGATGCACAGTGCAGGTTAACACATTCACCTGTACAATAGCATATAGTCAGCACATGTGTGCATACCATACCTCTCAACCTCTTAGAACAATAAATGTGGACAAAGCCTACTATGATGGGGGACATATAGGGACAACTGTGACATATTGCTCTTACTAACTTAGAAATTTGTTAGACTAATAGGTTTGCATGCACATGGGTTTGACACGGAATGTGCAGTCGTAAACACAAATGTATGTCATCATTTAATGACTCCATTACTCAGCTATTTGCCAGAAAGGGACAGATATTAAGGGGAACACACTGACAATATGAGGCAGACATCTGGACATCCTGCAAATACCTGTACAGTTCAGAGGTATGGTGCATACACAGGGTAGCATAAAGCATGTGTGTCCACATACCTTGCATATGTTGTTACATTACATGATGTACACTGACACATGCATGTACGTGGGATATACTGGCCATATGTTCAGTACTGACTTACCTGGCAACTCCAAGCTCATTGGTTGGGAGACACCCACCTCCACAATGGCAGCTAGTGTTTGTGGGGGCTGTTCCGAGGGTGTTCCCAGACTGACCAGTAGCTCCTCTGTGTGTGTGAGTGGAGGCTGGGTTGGTGGCCCACCACCCGTTCCACCTTGTTCCCTGGCAATTGCAGTGGCATGCTGTTTTGCATGACTTATCAGGTCCGTGCAGTGTCTGCGCACCTGCTGTAGGTGCGGTTGTGGCCGCCCACTTCGTTGACCCTCCTGCAAAGATCCTGCCACAGGTCATCCCGCTGCTGTGCATGCTGTGGTACATGGCTAAATAACACCTCGTAGTTCTCATGGAGGTACGGGATTATGACATCATCCTCCTGTCGGCTGTATGCTGGTAGGCATGTACGCGGCATTATCTGTAAGACATGACAAAGGTGACAGGTCACATTTACAGACATGTACAGTGGTACTGCTTCACATACATTTCTAGTACATCTGCACAGTTATCTTTGAAAATCAACATGACACTAACACGACTGGCATGTATGTGTCACACACATGTAACACCCAGTATGCATTGGATATCATCCCCATATATGTGTGTCACCTCATTAGTGTTCCTACTGCATGTGACTGCTGTCTTCATGTGGGCATGTCTGTTTGCCTGCACTGGTGTTCTTACCTATCTACTCATGCCTGATGTATCCACTGTAATGCTGTTGACCTTGATGCTGTGAATATGTCACATATCAACACAGACACAGCCTTACTGGACTTGGGCAGTGACAATGCACCACGTACGCATGGAAACCTGTACATGCATCTGTTTTGCCATAGATATCTGCACTGCACTGTACAGTTGTTCAACATCCTGCCACGGATCGCCTGTGTTGTACATGTGATAGACATGTGACAATGGCTAGTCGGACGTCATTCGCAGGTAAGGTTATCAGCTATAGCATGTATGGGCTGGGTTTCCTAGCTGTATCCGACACCCATTACGCCACCGCGAGGGGCATCAGTGACACATTACTGATCCAGATAGATGATACTACATCTACCATACAGCCATCACACGATGTATGACAGGGATGATATGTGCAGCTATGTGGACATGGCTGCATGGTTTGGCAGGAGTATGTCACAGGTATGGCACAGGGATCTGTCCAGCATGTGGCCATCCTAGTCGTAGATTGGTGGTTGTCCATGACGTATGTCTTTCAGATCAGGCTATGGACATGTAGCATGTCTAACAGCATAGTGTGGCATATGTCTGTATGCAAGGTGGATAGCATGCTGCATACTGGAGGTGAGTATTGCAGAGGCTGGTATCGGCCATCCACGCATGGGCCCTACCCCTGGAGGGTGATGTGTATTCCAATATTAGTCACATGGGTTCTGTGTATGCCTGTCCAATGATCTCCGTGCTCATGGATACCACCCTGTCATGTCATGGGTACCTCGGATGACTACCTAAAGGGCCAGGGGGACGTCTCCAGCTCAGGGAGGTGTACTACACTACACCATCCCTAACACAGTGTCCATACTGTTGACCACAGCCTAGGTGTTTCTTAATGGGTACTGGGGTATTCCCCTAGTGGTGTCATTGCCGATATCATCCACCAGAATGTGCACATATGTCACACACATCACACACACAGCCCATTCTGTATGTTGTTTGCAACACTGTGACAACTATTGCCCATAGGTCATGGCCATTCACATCCTCACATACACAGATGGCTGACATTTGTCTGTGTGGTATGGGCTACAATGCGGGTGGGGTACAACACATTAACCCTGATTTACTGTAGCTGACACTGTGTGATATGCACATGTCACTGTAGCACCTTTAGTAGTTGTGAGTCTGTCAACAGGCCACTAGTAGAACACTTCTGTGACATACAAAGGCATCTGTAGCCAAACATCCGTACTGTCTTGTACATCTGTACTGCTAACATCTACATTGATAATGGCTCATGGACTTGCAGACCATACCCGGCAGTGTTCTGATGCGGTGCCACCAATCATGACTGTTGTCAACACTTGTGGGTTGATATTATCCAACACCCTATCTGTAATGTATGGGCATGCTCGGCACATGTTCATAGCTTCTTGGCATGTTATGAGCTACTGCTTAGTTTAGCACCCATTTCACACCAGTCCTCACAGGTACACTGTCCATACATTTCCAGCTTGATAGCTGTACAACAGCTGTCGCACACACATCACTCACATACCTCGTGAGACATGGTGGTTTATACGGTGTGTCCACCTGGCATGTACCACTTATATACAGGCATGTCCAACTGGCACGTACTAGTACTATTGCCTGTCACTATGATGACTATGTTGTACATGTGGCAATAGAGCTATTCTCATGTACACAGTCAATGCACACCTCCCAACATACAACAGTACAGCCTGTGGGGGATGCACATATGCAGCCCTGCTGGGGGTTATACTGTCACCAACCCTGACTGCACCTGACAGTCATGTGGGGATGTGCAACATTGGCAACGCACCCCACACATCACATAGTCCAACATGATCCCCACCACAGGCCACACATACGGAGACACCTTGTACAGTACCCCTCCATACTCTGTGTGGGCACCAACGGCAGCCCACATTGACAAACACAACCACACCAACCTATAGCCCACAGACATGTGTGCCCATCACATACAGCCAATATGTCATAACATACACAACACACCTGTCTTAGGTGACTGTCGGCAGTCAGACTGCTGTTCCACTCAGCAGGCTACACAAGGCGATACTCACTTACATCCTGCTGTCAAGTAATTGGTTCTGCAACATAACCTATGCACACATGCCACAAGTCAGCAGGTACGATATGACTCATATTCCATGTTTGTCTGACTGAAGTTGTCTCTCAGGGCACAGACTACATTTGCAGGGACATGCAATAGCACACCAGTGTTGTAGCCCTGATGGTGTGGTCCAAGCCCTGGGAAGCATTTTGCGGTCATCCGGACCTGTTACCACTGTACTATGAACGACTGCATCACTCCCAACAGTTGTCCATGCTTCTGCTGTCATTCCACAGGCGTCTAGTATACATCCACTTTGACAGACCCAGCCAAACAACATGATGCTGTGGCACAGTTGACCTGCACCTGTCAGCCCTGGGAGTACGGATCACATGTTGGACTCTTGCTGCTTTTATACTGCCTGTCTTGCACAGTGTCCAATAACAGTCACCACCAGAACGGGAACTGGCTAGCGAAGCATGTGGTCATGTCACACAATGCTTGACATCATCCTCTGTGACGCATGCAGGCAAGGCACACCTGATACTGCACCACTTCAATATCTTTGCAGTGACTGGGGCCTGCCTCTTGGCTCTGCAGAACACACCTGCAATGACTGGTTATAGACAGACCGTACCTCTCAGGCAAGTACTTGGACTGGCACACCCACAGCTGAGGTGTCCCCATATGCCACTATGTTGTACACACATCCCGGCTGGTTACTTAGCACAATGCATCACAGGTGCTCCACATGCATATAACTGTGTCCGGAACTACTGCTGCTACTAATGTGAGACTGACAGTAACCCACACTTAACTGTGATACCTGCACATGTACTGACACATTAGGCATACACTATGCGTGAGTCATAACCTCCGCTCGGCTGGTTCGACCCATGCACTACCTCCAAGACCAACAGTATCCTTGACATGGACACTACCAATATGTGGCTGCTGTTCCACACCTGGGGTTATCCCCTCATTGGTGGAATCCAAACATCTGCTACCCACCCTTGTTAGCCACATACCGGCACCACACACTTCACGGCATACACAGTAGATGAGTACTACAACACCAACTAGAGATGTCGTATGACAGTGGTAGTTGTTGTCGTGACACACGTGCAGGTGGACAATGCACATGCAAACACTGAGACATACCCCAGTGCACTTCAATAGCACGTACACGACAATATGGTTCATGCTATTCCACACAGAGCCATGATGGTACACACCAGATTACAGATGACACTCTGGGAGTGCGGTCCCACGGACATACTTTACAACAACAGGTGGGGGCTGTTACACAGTGGTGTACATTCCCATGGGTGGGGTGACTCACTGGTCAGCCTCGGTAGGGCCACAGGATCCCTCATCACATACTCTATAACTAGCTACGTACACATTACTGCAACACATTCCGAGATATACCACAAGGCATTATGGTGGTATGTCAGTAGTCGTATGCAATACCCACATCTGCTCACACATACAACTGTCACTCTGGAACATGACAGTAACAGGTGACGTTGGCAACATGCTGTCTGATGGCTTCAATGCTAACATTACACCCTCTCACTCCCTGCAGGGCCACATTCCTTGCAGGAACATTGTGGTGTACCTGCAGTCACACCTATACAGTACTGACCTGCACTCTATATGTCCTAGGACACAGGCTCCTTGTCACCCTACAATATCCCAGGATGTGATGTCCACAGACCTCTGAACAGCATGTCTCCCCACTGGGACACCATATTCAGTAATAGCCTTGTACCAGACATTGTGGCCCCTGACTGGCACACAGCGACATAACACTCCACACAGGTAGCACCACAATGCACGACTGGGACTATTGCCCTACACACCTCACTGGACTGTTATGCACGGCTATAGGGCACATCATCATGGACATCATTCGTTGAGTCTTTGTTGTTCTCCAGTCCTTTGATGCCAGCTGGGTTGGTCTTGTTGGGGCCACAGCATGCCTCCTACACCTGTTGAACACCTTTCATGCAGTCACCAGAGTAGTTGATGATGACACGGGTGTCCACACGGCCTGCATTGTCCTCTCGCTGCCATTCAGCACCGTTCTCCATTCTGGTATTGACTACATACACATCCACCTGCACATCACAACATATGTCTCCGGATGTTATGCAATGTGGCTAATGGACGGGACACACACACTGAGGGTGGCATACCATATCACCTACTGCATTCCAGTTACACTTGGCTTACCACAGTCCTCAGACATGGGGCCCTCATGTTCGGTATATGCTTCCCTGAGGTACAGGCTACCACTGAGGGGACTTCCCTGCCTAGCTTTTCAGACCACTGCATACCCAGCACCGTTGTTGCTCCACCAGCTGATACAGACCCCATCCATATGGGCGTCACTGTGATGGATACCGATATGAACATCATGGCCTCTACCTGCATGACACTTGGTATGAACATCACCTTTGCAGTACACCATCCACCCACTGGTTATCCCATAGGTGTTAGTCCCCTACATACATGTCGCATTGTACATGTTTGTAAGACACATGTATGTCACACACACTCCTGTGATTACCACATTGCCACTGTGGCGTGGATATCCTTCTATGTGTCCACACGTCTGTACTGGGTGTGTAGCTGTTACATAGGCACCCATTGTACCTCTGAACACCGTACGTATACACACATCCATGGGTACAACACCCCGCTTAGGGTGTACCTTACACAACAGCTTTACATAACTCAACATTAAAACGCCATGACATTTATTGAGCTACGACTGTTAAAGTATGCAGCTTATGTACAGACACCACGTCTGTACACAATTGCGGACTACATACTCAGGGGTGATGTCTGCTGCAAAGACAGGGCCCATGTCTGCAAATATGTTTATGGATATACTCCACATACACGACATACACAATAGCCACTATGAGCATGATGCTCATGGATATGTGCACACACGCGACAGTGTGTGGCATGTGCTTGGGGGTTGCATTCCCAGACTGGACACTCACCATGCTTTGGGACATGATTCCTATGTACATCATGCATGGACAGTCAGTAGCAGTGTTCTTGTGTTACCTCGCTTGGTGGATGGTGGACACATGTACGGCAGGGATCACTGCAGTGGCTGTACTGTGCAGTGATGCAGGTTACACATGGCTCTTCTGTTCACAGGACACTACCCTAGAGAGGAGCCACCGGTGTGCACACTGTAGTTGTTGTTACACATAGACTTGCCAGACTGCATGGTACCCCACTATGAACCTGTGGAGCTATTACATGTCCTTTGTGCATGGTTACTGGTATAGCCCTTCCAGTTAGATTGGCTGTCATGCTATTACAATGTCCTGTGACTACAGGCCATATGTATACTGTTATTGTACACGCCAATCATGTTCATGTTTGTCTGTCACATCTCTTCTGCTATTCTAGTATGGGAGTAATGTTTGCGTCCTTTGCAAATGCACAGAGTGGATTACATATTATTTATTTCAACATAACTGTTTATACATATATTAATTACATACTACTCACATCACTATATGATACCTTTGTTATGCATCATGTGCCTGTTCTCCTGTGTAACATATCTGACGTATCAATCTACTGTACTATACATTACACATGTTTTACATGGTATCCCATAATTCAAAGCATACTTGCACAGAGGGTCCACCTTAGACATGTCATTAACGTTATATGCCCATACACATGCGTACTGTTACAGTATATCTACATATACTATCCCCAGCCATGGCACGTACTTATTGGACATACCCTGCCACTGACGGCGGGTCGTATGACATTGTTCTGTTTAAAGCCATCATGTTGCATCCCTTGTGGTGTCTGTGCTGTTTACCGTGTGGCCCACTGCTGGACGCACATCTTCTACAAGCATTAGTACGATCAGCAAGACATCACTACATAAATACCATTCCCCACTTTATGCATGGCGGACACTTTTAATTACTGCAAACCAGGCTATGCATACACTGACATTACGTAATACAGAACATACTATACATACAGTTAGTGTTCTACATACCTTGATATCGTTCTGGTGTTTCGTCTCTATCTCGCTCTTCTGTATCACTCTTTTAACTGTTATACAGTATGAGCATACAGTTTGCATATCTGGCAAGTCATCCTTATATACGTCTATACCTGCAACATGTGGTTTACTGCCACCAATTGGTGGTCCGGTGTGACTAATTACGTGCACTTCAGCTGTGCAGCTACTCCATTCGCCAATTACGTGGCAGCAGTGGGGTATAATTGAATTCTCCACTTGGGCGTTGGCCATTTTCCCTGTCTTCAGGGAGAAGGCCTGTATTGTGTTTTGTTGTGTGTAATTGCAACTGCTATGTGTAGAGCCAAGTCTATTTTGGGGTCATATACCCTGTGGATTGTGTGTGACGGCTTGAGTATGTGGTTCTACCTGTGACTGTACCCGTCATCCCACCCGTCTGATAAAGGACTATTGCAAACACCAGTAACATCACCGTTTGTTCCGTTATACGATGGATACAATTTTGCATGGCGCCTTTAAATGTGTCTCTCACAAGGTATGTAAATGGTTCAGCAGATGTAATTGACTAACTAGATGTTTGGGCTGTGGTTACTGTCTGTATTGCTATTGTTTCCAGTGTGGGGGATGTAGGCGGGTGTACATAGCATATACGGTTTTGTGAGGCTTGCATTTCTACGTAGTCCATATATATATATATATATATATGTGTGTGTGTGGGCCCCTTCCCTAATTACAGTGCTATCACTTAATAGACTTCTGTTATGGGAATTTACTTTGGGCCATTGTTAATTGGTTTCTATATGGTATGCAGGTGCGGTTGATACTTCCATACTTCCGGATGTACGGCGATATGTGCAGGGATATTTGTAAATGACTGCTATCCCGTGTATGTCTGTCCCATATATTTGCAGTCATTGCAGTGGTGTTGGTGTCAGACCCTCTGTCACATGGCTTGCCACCTTTTCATATGGCCATAGTTGGACACTTGCGGGTCACACAGTGGTGTTTACAGGCTGACATATGGCCACAGTCAGTACACAGGATAACACATACTTTTATCCTCATTACATACCAATTGTTCTTGGTACTTCACTACTTATCGGTTTGCATGTAATATTTCCATTTCTTACATACAGGCATGAGTATTTCCTGCAACTATTACATATTATTTGGGACATACTAATGTCCTAAACGCTCGGACAGTTGCCCTTTGTAATGTTTCATGTCAGGACACACCTGCCCGGGGGGGGCTGTCCCTCCCAATGTGGGACATGTGTTTACCGCATGCCTACGGCTAGCTATATCTGCACCTACCATAATCATCTACCTCCGAGTTGCCACCTACAGACACACTATGTGGACACACACACACACACACACACACTTTAGTCACATGGGAACACACATGGCACCCGCAACATGCACATACACAGGCTACATCACTCACAACCACAGTTGTACACTGTACCTACGTGGACCGCACCGCCGCCAGTGGTGACTACATGTCCTTACTATCATCATATTGCTCGCAGTTCTACTCTTCCAGTACTGTGTTCTTTCTGTCTTTCAGCCTCCTGGTTACGCTTGTCAGTGTGTGACATGTTCCATAGTTGGTGGTATCCTGTTTATTTGTACCTCAAAGGTATTTTGAATGTCGTTGACCTATCTATATATTTGCAGATGTCAGTGACCCCTTGTATATTGACATATATCACACTATCGCCCTTTCTATCTGTATTATATATGTGTATATATATATATATATATATATATATATATATATATATATATATATATATATATATACACACACACACATATCTCGGACAGGGGCGGTGACAGGCACGCTACGCCTTTCATTGTGTGTTTGTCAGTGCAGTGTATACTGTGTTTCCTGGACTCCGCACGTTTGTGTCTGTACCTGTCACATTACACACCTGCCATAGGTTAAGATTACCTCCCATCCCACTTTGGGAGGGACAGTCCCTCTTTGTGCAGTTGTGTCCTGCGAAATATTTGTGAACATAGCAAATGTTCTGCGACTTTGGGACAAACATATTCCCTATAGTTTATGTCATAGTTGCATAACACACTTATTCTGTATCTGACCCACCTACATGTTACAGGACATGGAACACATACCTACGACCATTACTAGACTAAGCTTTTTATCTATGCAAAACACTGACATTCTGGTTTTCGTCCTGGCCGGGAGTGCGTCATCCTGCAGACATCCGGTGTATGTCCCACATTGGTCATTTGAACTGTGGCAACCGTACCGTACGTACATCTTGCCTAGCAATAGTGTTGGGTGATTGTATACATGACTGCCTGTGCCACTCCTGGCAGTGGTCATTTTACCCTTCAGAGCAGGCGCTATTTGTTCAGGGATGACTAATGCTGGTGTCACCTGTTCTGTACATCATTGACCGTGATCTGCACAGTGGTCGGTGATGCTTAGCCCTGTTTTGCGCATATCCGTATAGTCGTATTTAAACATCGCTTACCAGCTGTGGATAACGCTTATTCCCGCTAATGTGTGCTACACATATTCTGATGACCTGCATCCGGAATGCATTACCCGTGCCGTCGGGATTACCTTACATCCCTTGCGGGACGTGGGACCAGGAACATGCAAGACAGTCACTGCATGTACCACTTGGACATCTGGGGGTTGTACACGAATTATGTCAATTTTTATGTGCAGTACACTACAACAGTTACTCCACACTACACTCACATGGATAACTCCGTTAGTTTACAACTTGATGGGTCCAGTTAATGGTATGTCCATGTGATGTTTACTGGCTGTACTCCGGCACTGGGTATGAATATCACAATTAGCTACACCTGATAATTTGCTGCACCTTCATACGACCGTGGATGCAGCATGCCGGGGTGACGAATGCCTGTCATGGGTACATCCCCTGCCTTGACACAACATCCATGATTACATTTTGTGGAGCCCCTCAGTAACACGGCGGGTAATCTGTGATGACTGTGTGTAGGACAGTGCTTACACACATGTGCTCCTGCGATTGCCTCTGCTCCAGTACGCAACAGTTACTTACTCGATGTTGTGGTGACGGGAGTCACTGTTTGCCCCATTTGGTGTTTTGCCTCTGACAATCAGGCATGTACCTACCAATGTACCTGGGAACCTATACACACAGCACCGACAGATGCTGATAGGCGCATCTACTGTTCAGGTGTTGACATTTCCATGTTCCAATGGCTGTTGCGTGTACAATGTTTGAGGGTTGCCTATGTAGGATTCCACAGTGGGCTACCTATACATCACAATTTACAGGTAGTCATGTTTGTGTGCCATCCATGTTACTGTGTGTGCAGGTGGGGAGGGGTGTCAGTCCGTGGGAGCCTGCACTGTCAAGGTATGTGCTATACGTTCCCTCTTTGCCAAGGCATAGGCATATTGGGCACACCTCCGTCTGCCTACTGGGGCTGGCACAGTGTGTCCGTGGTCTGGATCCCTCTGTGCCTGTGTTGGCCTTGGCACTTGTGGTGGGCTGTGAGGCCCTCTCCCATTTTGACACTGCTGCAGCTGTTTCTGCAGGATCATATTATGTAGCATGGCACATACTATGAAGATGTGGGCACACGTGCCTGGAGAGTACTGCAAGGCTCCACCAGATGTGTCCAAGCACCGGAACTGTGATTTTAGCATCCCGAACACACGCTCTATGATGATTCTGGTTTGTGCGTGTGCCTCATTATGGCGTTCTTGCATTGGTGTGTGTGCATTTCTGATGGGGGTCATCATCCACGGCTCCAGTGCATAGCCAGCATCCCCCACAAGGTGACCTTGTGGGATGTCCCCCCTGACAAATACCTGATACAGCTGTGAGGCATGCCAGATATGGGAGTCATGGTAGCTTCCAAGGCTGCCAGCACACACATCCATGATAATGCCCTGGGCATTGCACATGACCTGGCAGTTGATGGAGTGGAATCCCTTGTGGTTTATGTAGTGCCTACCATACTCACTGGGTGGTGACTTGATTTGTATGTGCGTGCAGTCTATCACACTCAGTACCTCTGGGTAGTTTGCCACACGGTGGAAGTGGCGCATATTGCTGGCCAACTCCTCCTGAGTTCGGGGGAAGTTTATATGCTCATTGACATGTGGTAACATGGCATCCAGGAACTGGTGTAGTACCCTGGATGCCGATGCCTGTGAGATCCCCATTATATCTCCAGTTGGCCTTTGAAAGGTACCTGTGGCTAGCATTCACAAGCTTACACATACCTTCGTGTCCACTGGGATGGGTTCCCCTCTGTTGTTCCTGGTTCTCAGGCGTGGCCGGCACAGCTCTACTATTTTTGTAAGATGTCCCTGTCCACCCTGTAATGCTCTACTATCTCCATATCATGTAGCCCCTGGTAGGTTACCCTTGGTCTGAACACTCTTCTCCTCCTCTGAGGCCTACGGTGGTTGTCGACATCATCCTCCACAACACCGTTGGTCTGTAACACATGCTGATGAATCACAGCTATGGCAGCTCCCAACATGTACATTTTAAAAGTTCCCCATCTGTTTACACCTATGATGCGGTGTTTGGGAATACACAGGTGTGTGTTGGGTGCTTTCATACTTTATACTGTTTTGCTGTGAACACTGATGATGTCATAGGGTGTGTATGTACGATCGTGGCTACAGGGTATCTTCTGTGTTTTATTATCAGAACCACTATTGTGCTGCCTTTGGTGTTGCATTACATTTGGATGCCGTGAATTACCTCCTGCCCTTCCGTTTACATTTGTGCACGTTACACCTACCATTTGCTGGCAGGCATCCAGCTGCCTGCTTTCATTTGTACTTTCCTAGACCTGGCTTATCTTGCGTAATGTGTGCTATTGCCGATCTGCTGTGGGTTTGCTTTGATCTGCTATGACAGTTCTCCTATCTTTGCATTCCAGGTCCTCCCCTCCTTTCTTTGCAATCCTATGCCTCCCCTATCCTGTTTTGCAGGTTTCTGCATGCAGGCTTGTCTACTGCCGTCGATTGGCCGCCGTGAGTTGATTGGTGTTAATTGCTCATTAGTACGCCAATTAACCTGCTTCCGCATTTCCTTCTTTTCTTCCCCTGACCTTCCTGTTTGTGCTATTGTTCGCGGTGCTTGCATCCGCTTACCGGGTTTCGGGTACGAGTTCATCCCTGTACACATGCACTTTCGGGCACCATGTGTGCTCTCAGCTAAACGGTTCTATACCCTCCTCCCCACCCCTGTCCTGCAGCTTTGCTTAGCAATGGCCAGGCCAGATTTGCATTGCTCCAATATGCTTACTGATACGGTGGCACATCCCCCTGCTGATGTCATGTATCACCTTTGATGCACTCCTCGGTGTTATGGTGCTGCGCTGTCAGGTACATCCTTAATCCAGCGGGACATTTGCGATTCAGTATTACCTGCCTCATTTACATGGCATTGACTACTAATTCATAGTTACAGCACCCAACACTGTCGCAGGCCCCTGGCAACACTTGCGCCTTGCTTGTGGTGTGCCATGCCTACCACTGCATATTATGGTGCAATCCTAATTTGTCTTTCATTGTGATTTTATGACATTTGTATATATTTCCTTTGTATTCCTGTTTGCACACTCATGCCCTGTGGTTGTACTGTGCGTTACTGTGGACATGACATTAAATGTTGTCTTTTAGGTGTTGTACATCTTTTCTTGTGCCATTGGCTGTGTATTTCACCATTGGTATATGTTAACTTTGTAATACATGAGTCTGGTCTGCTTCCATAACTCCAATGTTCTGTATGGGAAAATGTAAACCATGTTTTTTGGTTTACATTTCCATGGGCTTGCGCTACGCCTGCACCACTTCGTGAATCGCTGTATGCCTTCATTAGCATGTTGCGACACTGTGCATGGGGTGATTTGCATACCTATGCCAAGGGCTGCATAGATCTGGCATACGCTGGTAGTGCACGTGGAGTTGGTTCGTACCTGAATCGCTTGGCAGACATATTTGGCATTATCCCGCATACACTACACCTGCGCCTGGCACAGGCTTCATGAATCCGGGGGAGCATTACTAAATAGTACAGGTCAAGATGATAATGTTATGTAACTGAGAAAGACAACATTACTAAATAGTACAGGTCACGATGATAATGTTATGTAACTGAGAAAGGCAGCATTACTAAATAGTACAGGTCACAATAATAATGTTATGTAACTGAGAAAAATGTTATTTTGACATTTACAAGCTTTTCTTGAAAAGTTCAGTTATGTTAATGTGGCACAAATGAGTGTCAGGCATGTTTCCATTAAAATGTCAGGATATGTTACGTGTTTTTTTTGTGTATGCTTGCTATGGTTCATGCTGGACATTATTCAAATGTACAGGTGATGTCCTGATTCCCACTCATAAGCTGTGTTATGCATGCCATTGCATGGCCTTGACTGAACTGCTCACATTAGTGATGGATACATTTTCCCTGTCTTGTTCAGGTATTGTTTATGTCCATAACTATAGAAATCGTGGCATAGTTAATGTGGGGTCTATATTAAAAACTCGAATGTTTGCTTACCCGAACACCTAAACACCGACACGTCTTCAGTCATCCACAAAAACATTGATCGTCCTGAAGCACGAAATCCAAAACGTCGATTCGTCATGGTTGGCCCTTCTGTGGTATAGCTCTGTAAGGTAAGTGTGCGATAGTTACGGACATTAGGGTTAGGGTGCGTGTTAAGGTAAGTGCATAGATGGTAATGTATGTTAGATTTAGTGTAGGGTTAGAAGTAGTGTTTTATTAAGTGTCTGTCTGTGGATTATTTAGTTTGTTTGGGTATAGCTTTATAAGGTAAGTGTGCAATAGTTACGGACCTTAGGGTTAGGGTGCAGGTTAAGTTAAGTGCATACTTGGTGGTATATGAAAGATTTAGTGTAGGGTTAGAAGTAGGGCTTAGTTTAGGGTTAGAAGTAGTGTTTTGTTTAGTGTATATATGCGGTTTATTTAGTTTGTGTAGGTAGTATGTAGCGGGCGGTGGGATGGGACAACTATGACATTTCGAGTTTTTGAATTTCGCGGTTTACGGCATTTGGTGTATTTGCGGTTCACAGAATATCTGTCGGCGTTTAGGTGTTCGGGTAAGTAAACTTTCAATATTTTGATATAGACCCGTTAATGTGTTGCATACATTAGGAGCCATTCACTAGCAACAATTGTGTGGAGAGCAATTCTGCTACTTGCTAACGTTTATATAATTTAGAATTAAATGCATTTTAAATACGAAGTTCAATGAATGCTTCTACACCTTCAGTCTCACATTTGTAGTTGCAGAAGCCACCAGTGGATGGTATGTTAATTAAGTATGTCAGACTGCAGATATGCACATCAGTTTCATATTAAGGTCAGCTATGATCATCATGGGGATGTGCTGCAAGATGAACATTTTCTTTCATTTCTGTCATGTTTTGCAATCCATCTTGACAGATGATGACAATGATGAATGTGATGTTAATGATGATGGTGAGGAAGCTGTAACCACACCTGCCCAAGCCTTCATTCTTGTTGCATCTCAGAGGAGATGACACCAGGACCAGAACAGAGACAATTATTGGGAGGAGATTCATGAACTTGTGACCGATATGTTTCAAACATAGATGAGGAACCTGATGGGGACATTCTTCCAGGATATGACAAGGGCCGTGCATGATTTATTCATGGAAATAGCCTGGGAGATCATTTGGGAGGGTGAGCCCCATCTCCCTGGTCCCTCCGGTCTACAAATATTGTCTGTGTTCCACTTGTCTTATGCTGCCAACATGGTGATTGCCATATAATTAATTGCATTGTGTATGCACTCTTGTGCATGCATACCATGAAGATGTCATGCTTATGTGCTATTGTTGTGTAACATTCGATTATGTTTCAATGTGTGCATGACACATATTAACACATTACACTTTTCTCCAACATTCAGTTGTCCAAGCATTGTGGCAATTAAGCTGCAGCTAGTGCTGCAACGGTTAAGGACATGTCATTTCCCATGTGTTTTAGATGACAGTTGCCATGATATACAAAAGGCATGGTGTGGTGTTGTGCACCATGTGTTTTCAATGCTGATGCAGGTATGTCATAGCTATGGGCAGTCCTACTTTTCTGAATGCATCTAACATAAATGTAACATTAATGTATACACAGCATTACAAATAATTTATTCTGTAACAGTACATTATGCTCTGCTTGCTGTATCTTACATGTTCATATCCATTACTTATTAACATAAGGTCACACTTTCTGTAACTGATTGGACATGTTTCTGCACATAGTCGAGTCCATAGAGAAGCACAGTTGTGCCTTCAACATGTGGGTATCCACTGACTTACTGCTGATGTACTGTAATGATGCTCACAGGAGTGTCCTCTACTCATTAATGAGTAGGGTGTGTGACATACACCTCTGGTTGTTTATTCAGCATTTGCATGACAGTATATGTATATTTGCTTAAAATACATAGCTTGTTACCTATGCATGTTGATGTTGCATGATTGCACATTACTGTGCATGTGTGATTTATACATGGTAATTTCTGTGTTCATCAAAAATCATTCTGCCCATGTGATATACATTTGCCATTTTCTTAAATGCATTTTTGTTGGCATCAATAACACCCTTTATGCTGTAAACATGCATTTACAGTGTGTCACCATACCTTGTCCTGCTTTTCCCTGATGTGAGTCCATTTTTTCCACCTCTCTTCCACCTTCATATTTCCATATTATATTTTACAGATGTGTCTGTGTCTGCCTTTGTTGCAGTTATCGATCATTGCCATGTATTACGTTGTTGACCCGGTGATCACATATCAAATGTATGGCCATTTTACAGATGTAGAAATCTGCACACAAGTCACTGGCTACTGCTTGCAGTACATCCTTGTTCTCATTATACTTGTTTATTCCATGTTAACCACTGTACATTGTTGAAATCCATTTGCACAACCTGATATATTTTTTAAGCTGTACTGTTATATTTTTGTAAATATTCATACATGTTATTGGTGTGTGTATGTGCATTGACCTGGCTTTTGTGTCTGTTCCATTTTGGCCATTGACAGTCATGCATATAGGCCTATACCTGTGTGTTGCCTTTGACATGGCATATGTGTGTGACAAATATGCATGCCATTACACGTTTGTTGGGCTGTGTACACCTACTTGTGTATTTAGCAGCCGTTTTACTTCTTTGCTGCAGTATTGCTGTTTGGCACTGTGCTTGGTTATTTGCCTTTTATATGCATGGTCTGATGTTCGGTTCTGTCCTCTGTTGGAGTTATCTAATATTCTTAGACCTGTATTTGCTCATCTGTGATATTACTTGGTTTATACTTGCACTGCTGACAGACTATTTTGATATGTGTTTATTTATCCAATTTGTACTGCAAACCTTATTTATTACTCTACAACACACAGCATTGGTCATACACATCCAGGTATGACTGCCACACAGTTTGCAACAGGTCATAACATGATAGTGCATAGGTAGATATGTTTTTCTCCATTTCACCATTGCTGGTATATATCCCCATCCTGTTTGATAACTTTCCATTGCCCATGTTGTGCAGTCTGCTTGTTGTGCAACTTACCTGTCCTTACTGTTTTTAAAAACCTTTGTCTGGCATGTGTTGTGATATTTGTTCGATGGGTATACCTGCAGTGATGTTCTTCTCCTCCTCTTTACCTATCTTTACCTTTCTTTCCATTCCTAAAAAAAGGGGGGCCTATTCCCATAAAATAAATAAATAATAACCTATGCCCGTCTGACTTTCCCTCAGATTTCCTATTCAAACATCCCTCTTCTATGTCCTTTTTCTTCACCCATACCCAACATCTTCTTTTCATCTTCCACTTTCCTTGGGTGTATGCATTACCTGTGCTCACCACACAAGAACTGCACCCATTGTTAGCTAATGTTAGCCCTGGCAAGGTGGCTGTGACTGCCCTTTGCCTTTATTAATATTTTGTGATAAAAATTTTATGAATTCCATGTGAATCTGTAAATGCAAGCAATCGTATTTTTTTACTATATGACTTACGGAGATAACCGTAGTTGTCTCTAAGCTTACTAGACAGATTGCTGAAGCTATGTATTACAATTGGCATGCAGCCTGCAATCAAGTATATTTCATTAATAAACAAACTATAGAAATATCTGTAATTGTCTCTAATGTTACTGGACAGATGTCTGAAGATATATATTACAAGTACCATGGAGCCTGCATTGGGAGAGTTATAATAACTGAGTTAATTATATTCTGTAGTTGTCCTTAACCTTATTGGAATGATTCTGTTAGAGATATGTATGTAAGGTTACTTGAATTGTGAGAATCTTTCCATAAATTTGTTAATGCACATCCCACTTTGACAGTGATTTTTCATTACTTGCTGAGTACTTGCTGGTATGTTTATGTTTACTGCATCATTGCTTCTGAGATACTCTCACATGCGTCAAGGTATTCTGAGTTCAGTAAAGCACATTTACATATTACGTTATCATCTGCAACTTTAGCACTGATATCCGCATAATGCGCCAGAGTCCGTAATCTTTCCAGAATCTGGCCCATTGAAATGCACTAGTATTGTTTACCTGCTTTCACATTCCAAGTCTAGTGTGGAAATATTCTCAGTTTTCATGTTTAACATAATAGTCATAGTGTAGTAATTTCTTCTGAAAATCTCAAGAGGAGTTGATAACTCTTATTTATAATATATGGTATAATTCTTCAGTCAGACAGACTTTATTTCCATTTCTTGATTTACAAACATAAAATTAACAAGAAACAAGCATTAGATTAACAAGGCAACAAGCAACAATTTATCAGTATAAAAATGACCACCTTTGTGATTGTTAGGGTAGCTAATAATTAGGAAACTTTAATTATAGAGTTGAAAGCTTAGAATTAAATATTAAAAATTAAGAGGTTAAAAAGCAGATAAAAATCAGAAGGATCTGGAAAATGGCTCAGAATGCTACATGCAATAGGTGTGCCTTAAGGCATACATATAATAAATGTATCTTCTAATACAGCATCTCATTTTGCTTTCTGCACTTGAAAACTTCAGTTGTGCATGATTTTATGAATACTTCATGAAGCACTGTAATATGCTTTTAAAATAAATGCCAAAATATCAATAATCACCTAAAATGTTAGCCTTATTTCAATTAAGAAACATATCCTTTTAATCCTGCAGTTTTAATAGGCCGCTATGCTGTCTTCTGCTTCTACTGACCCCTCTGCTAGCTTCTGGTTTTCTGGTGCACAGTAAGACAGCATGCTTATTTGTACTCTTGCCCAGCTTCCTTCTTTTCATCCATATATATCTGCTACTAATGTAGTAATATACACCAACCAGTAGCAATGCAACTGTCGCCTGTATAGAATTGCAAACACTTGCTGAATTTTTCTCTCAGTTCTGCAGCAAGACTTCATTTTTTTCAGAGATTTTATACTTCTAGCCACTATTCTAGTACCTCTACATGGCATCTGAAATCCTTCATCATCTGATAAATATGTGGAAAACTTTTTAAGAACAGGAACAATTTCATTTTTTCCTGTACCACATTCACAATTCTTATACCACAGTTTTACAGTAGCCAGGTGAAGGACAAATGCCCAAATTCCAGACTTGTCCAAAATCAACCATTCATGCTGCTCTGTACTGCATGGAGCAGTATTTCCTTCAATATTAGAGGTAGCTATATTAAGCAAGCCAGGGATGAAATGCTCTGCAAAAGTGCAAGGGGCGTTAGCTCCATTCATAATAATTACAAAAAAAAAAAATTACTTCAAAGGGGTTAGTTAAAGTGGATTGCTTTGGTACCCACGCACTGGAAACAATTTTCTTGAATTAATTGCTTGTTCACTCAGTCTGTGATATGCTCACATGTCTTTATTTTCTGTGCTGTATGCTCAAACATTCTGCACTACTCAGAGCAAATAGGTTAACCATGCACAAGTTGTTCCTTTTTTGAAAAAAAAAAAAAAAAAGAAAAGTGTTTACCATGTTTTGGTATACCTAGATCATTGGTCAGATGTCTGGGACACCATTTTACTGCACTTAAAAAACAAATGCTGAAATCTTTATGGCTCGGCTGTGTTACCTTGTATTAGATTTTTTCTACTTTAGTAATATCATCACAGGAGAAATACAAGTGTCACAGAACTCATTTCAGGAGTCTAAGAGTTGCAAACACCTTTGGCCACAAAATGTTTTATATTACAATGCTGGTTAATATATTCCTGTGGGTTACAAGAAAATTATGGAAAATTGCAAAATAAATTCGATCAGTTTAAGAACTAGGCTTGAAAAATGAAAAAAAAACCCCAATTAGCCAATTAGCATTCTGAATAGTATATTAATGCTGAGATAGAAACTGATAAAAACAAGTTCACCTAATTACATCATAAAATTAACTTGTTCTTCGAGTCTTCTTTTGAAATACCATCATTTAAATTCACTTTCTAAATAAAAAAGAAACATTTACTGTGTTTCTGAGAAATATAAGTACCAAACAGGTTTGCAGTTCATTCCATGTGGTTGACCTGAAAATAGAATATGTTTGGTTGTTGAATGAAAATACTGGTTTTAAACAACTTTTTGTTAATTTTTAAAACTTAATATAATAAAAACCAAAACTGAGACAAATTAAATATACAATACACAGTTATCTCAATGGCAAAAAAGAATGAAATTCTGACTACAGTTCAGATGTTCTAGGTTCTACTACCTGCCCAGGTACTAGATGAGATGCTGAGGACAGAATGTTTATAGGAAGGCAAATTCCTCTCAAGGGAAAGAGTAAGAGGACATAGTGGAAACACACACTTTTGGTTTCTAACTGAAAACTGAGGAAACAAGACAGAGTTGTCAGCTGGTTCATGTGACAGATAGAGCACTGAGGAGTACACCACTGTAGAAGTAAGTTAAGCTCCCTCACAATTCTCCATTGCACACCTACTGAGCTATGTCACTCAATACATTGTTATTTGAATATAAGCAGTCAAATAGCACAAAGGCTTGATAACAGTAAAATGGTCCCTCTGTTCCTACTTATCTTTCTGTCTGTTCATATGCTTGTGAATATCCAAGTATCCATATCTGCCTATTTAAAGGATACATTGGGGTATAACCCAATAATCACTTCCTCTGTACAGAAATGAACAATGGTGTGTGGTGGGATACGCTCTTGACCTGTAGGTGAATAAAGCCCTAACTATGGCCCAGTCAACCTGTGCTTGATTAGAGGCTTGGGTGAGTGACAGAATGGAAGGGAGGGATGGACATGGCTGTCACAGTTGGGAGGGCATTCACTAATGATGCTCCTTTAGGGGAAGTGTGGTTTCAGGAGAGGAGTTGTTTTCAAACATAGTCAAAAGACATTTGAGGTGGAACAGAGAAGTAGGTAGAAGATATAAATAGCCCCCCAGGCTGGATGCAGACATGCCTGAGCCACCAGGACATCCTTAGGATTGATGACTGGCCCCAGCAGTTTCAGATTAAGTCTGCGGGGTAGGAGATAAAGCTGGAAGACCCAGCTTGGATGTGGAATACTGGGGTCTGGGCTGATTACAAGGGAAACCAAAGAATACTGCATACAAGGGGTTTTGAAGTCAGGAGAGCATGACCTTAGCAAGCAGTTTATTCTGGAGTAACCAGTGGTAAACATACCTTTCAACTGTCCAGATTTTAACATAAAGTCCAGATTTTTGCCTTACTTCTTTTGTCTGTTTCTCATAAAATTGTAGTTTTCTGGCAAATCATTGAGGCTTGAAGTCAGAAAGTAATAGTAGACAAATGAATTTCAGACTTCATATCCTTCAGAACATGTACGCTAATGAAAAACCTATTATTCCATCCACTTTCTAAATTTGTAAGAGCAATATTTAAAAAGTGTCCCTATTTTGGGTCTTTGTTCCTCCATTATTTGTGATTTTCTCCAGAGTGCTCTAAGAGGTTGAGAGATATGATAAAACAGATTTCTGTCTAAAAGGTACAAGACAGCATAAACTCTTAATGTCTACTATAATCTGGCAAACACATCAGACATATCTCCTATCAGAGCATGCTGTTTTGTTTTGGAGTACATGTACAAAACATTTGTTAATCCTTACTGCCATGAAGTAAACGTGAGAATTTTTTGAATTCCTAAATGGGTTCTGCTGTCTATTGAAGACAATGGCCTTCAGTGTTGCACATTGTCATGGTTTTATTTGCTGTCTGTAGCTGATGACTGAATGAGCTTATATGGACACCATAATACAGCAAGTAGAACACTGCACACTATACACCATCTGGAAAGTCACACAATATTCTGGGTGAGGACCTGAACACCAAGAAACCCGATTTAAGAAAATTTGATGTTTTCCTTGTCAACCCAAGTAGTCATGCCACAGTTTGCTATTCATCAATAGATATATCCATGCTACAATTCAGAAGGCATCAGCACGGTGACATCTTGAAAATAATTGTTTAAAGAAAGCGAAGAAAATAACATGTCCCTGATGCAATGATTAATTGTGTGGCTGAGACAGACTTGAGCTTTTTCATTCTACTGCATTATTTAAAAGTAATCTTTGATTTAAAAAAAGTTTCCAATTCTGGATTTTGTTATAAACTACCTCATATTGCATAAACCCATATAGTAAACTCTCTACATATTAGATCAGAAATGTAGCACAGCTACTGATACAGACTAAGCTGTCAATACCAAAACATATTAAAACCTTAAAAATAAATAATTTCATGTAATTTAATAACAACTCCTCTCTCTTTCTGTATGTTGATAACACTCATGCTCAAGTTCAAAACTTATATTTGCATTATGCAATCTCACAAGCTCTCATTCTTAAAAAAAAAAAAAAATCCAGAACAATATTTTAGACAAAAAAAAAATATTCTGAATCATTTCTTCTTACTTCTTGAAAGTCTGCCTCTCAACACATTTAAATTCATAAAAGGATGATTAGAGAAAATGTTTTACAGTAACTCCTTAATTATATGTTATAAGCACCATAGGGAAAAAAGAGAATAGTGTGCTGAGATACAAGCACACTACTGTCACAATATATATATATATATATATATATATATATATATATATATATATATATATATATATATCTATAGTTCCACTTCATAATCTCAAAATACTGAAATCTCGAATTTCAGTATTGCGAAACTATAAAGCTGAACCATTCACAATCCTGAAACCCACAATCACGACTCACACAATCACGAACAAACACACACCATACACTACACAACACACACACACACCATTCTTCCCACAGCACACAAACCAAACAAACCTACACTACATGTAAGCAGAGGGGCAAGCACCCCTGCATCCCCCATATGGGGGGCTGCACCTCGAACACCCACCCTACTTATATATAATTCTAAGAACGCACATAACGAAAAAAAAAAATCACACCATGGCATTCTACACTCGCTCGTGCACACATACACACACACACACACACACACACACACACACACACACACACACACACAAATACACATAGACACACACAAAAATACACATCACACATACACAAACACCAACACGTCCAACACTCACACTTATACTTACACGTCCCTACCCTTACCCATACATACAACGTACAAAAACACATGCATGCACTCCTCACTCACCTTCACTTCCAGACACCATCCCAGCCAAATACTTCACATACCATACCGTACCAGAAATGCATAAGCACGGATTTGAGATATTTGAATTTGTGCTTATGCACTTTCGGTATTCTGAATGTTCACCTTCATGGTCTCATTATTTCAAGATTATAAAGGGAAACCATATATATATATATATATATATATATATATATATATATATATTTATTTTTCAGCATACAGCCCTTTTGCCATAAGTACGTCACAGCTAGCAACAAGGTGTGCAACTGTTTCCATTTCTGTTTTACAGAATCTACAATTTGTCTGTTTCTCCCACATGTTCAGTGGACTTTGTAAACCAACATATGCATAGTCCACTATGTTGGGTTGCCAATATTAACCTTTCATGTTTTGGTTTGAATTCGCCTCTCCTTAACCATCTGTATGGGATCAGAGATTGCCTAGTAGGCT
Source organism: Protopterus annectens (assembly GCF_019279795.1). Classification (NCBI taxonomy): domain Eukaryota; kingdom Metazoa; phylum Chordata; order Ceratodontiformes; family Protopteridae; genus Protopterus; species Protopterus annectens. Next base: position 1,694,328,044 of record NC_056733.1, read on the forward strand.
AGGCATAAACTCCCAAGCAGCGGTTTGTAAGAGACAGAGTACAGAGAAAGGGTATTGAGACAGTCTGCAAAGGACTTGTTGCTTACTCCCTGTAATGTTTTTGTGATGAACCTCCATGGTCTCTCTGTTGCAAGTGCCAGGTCAGGTACATGCTGAAGGTAGAACGTACTGAATGATTGATCTAATGAGAGTCAAATACAATGGAACAATGATCTCCTTGGACCAGTATGCCATGTCCTTAATTATAAGTTGGGCAATGAAGAATGATTTTCTCATCAAAGTAGACTCGTGGTGGTCAGTTGTCAAGTTACTGTCAACATGCATTCTCAGATGCTTAAGTAGTACAGAGCTCACACTCTGCTTACTGTATCAGTAATTCATGTTCATGACCACGCATCCACAGCCTCCCGACTAAGTAGCTCACTGCTTATGCAGCACAGCACTCACCCAACTCACACTCTGCTAATTGAATCAGTAATTATGTTCTTGACCATGTATGCGCAACCTCCTAAGTAGCTCACTGCTTAAGCAACATAGAGCAAGAATGACTTACACTCAGCTTATTGTATCAGTAATTCGTGTTCATGACCATACATGCACAACTTCCAAACTAAGTAGTTCAGCGCTTAAGCAGCACAGAGCTCAAATGACTCATACTCTGCTTATTGTATCAGTAATTCATGTTCATTACCATGCATGCGCAACCTCCTGACTAAGTAGTTCATTACTTAAGCATCACAGAGCTCATGTGACTCACACTCTGCTTATTGTATCAGTAATTCATGTTTATGACCATGCATTCACAGCCTCCTAAGTACCTCACTGCTTAGGCAGCACAGAGCTTGCTCAATTCACAATCTGCTTATTGAATCAGTAATTTATATGCATGACCCTGTATGCGCAACATCCTGACTAAGTAGCTCATTACTTAAGCATCACAGAACTCATGTGACTCACACTCTGCTTATTGTATCAGTAATTCATGTTTATGACCATGCATTCACAGCCTCCTAAGTACCTCACTGCTTAGGCAGCACATAGCTTGCTCAATTCACAATCTGCTTATTGAATCAGTAATTTATATGCATGACCCTGTATGTGCAACCTCCTGACTAAGTAGCTCATTACTTAAGCAGCTCAGAGGTCATGTGACTCACGCTTTGCTTATTGTATCAGTAATTCATGTTCATGACCATGCATTCGCAACCTCCTAAGTAGCTCACTGCTTAAGCAACATAGAGCTCACGTGACTTACACTCTGCTTATTGTATCAGTAATTCATGTTCATGATCACACATGCACAGCCTCCTGAGTAAGTAGCTCACCGCTTAAGCAACGTAGGGCTTGCATGACTCACACTCTGCCTATTGTATCAGTAATTCATATACATGACAATGCATGCACAGCCTCCCAACCAAGTTGCTCACTGCTTAAACAGCACAGAGCTTGCTCGTCTCACACTTTGCTTATTGTAGCAAGTATAGGCTGCCTCCCTCCTTTGAGAATAGGCAAGCTGATATTGACCACTCACTCACCTCCTCCCATCGTGGCCCCTTTAGCTCCTATGAAGTTAATCAAACATGGGTTTCACAATAAGGCCTTTATCCCTCTGTGCCACAGGGCTGCTTGGTTTTTTATTCTTCTTGAGCTAAAGGCATCCATTAACAATATTATACCAGAAAAACTTGATTTGTTACCACTGAGTAGGGGTGATTCTGAACAGTCCTTTGAGGGTTTGCTCACAGGTCATTGTTTTCTTTTTTGTCTTCAGCTCTATTATTAAACTATGGAGTCTCTTGTGGTTCATTTTTATCATATGCACTTTGTATTAGTCAACACCTTTGATGACATTAACCCAAGAGGAATGGAGACGCCTCTCTGCATACCCCATACTATGCGTTGTATTTCTTGTACTCTGCTGGCTTGTGGCTTTTAATAATTCCTAGGGAGATATCTGAGATTGTTGGCTTCAGTCTATACATTTCTGATACTACATTAGTAGATATGACACCATAATACATTTCATATTTCAAAGTCTTTTTTTCATTCCTTCTCTGTTCTCTGGCTGTTCCTCTCACTCTTTCTCTTTCTGTCTCTCGCTGTGTTAACCAGCTAAAGGAATTGGTCTACAGACCCTTTTCAGCCTTGACCTGGGAAATAAGGCAAAGACAGTAACTATTAAATACATAAAACTAATCAGGAAAAATGCAACAAATACACAGCAAAATACTTGCAAATGTGCAATTGCATACATCAGTGAGAAATATCACTGGTTTTGATTTTGAAACAACATAACATAAATATGCCAGATAATTAGGATGCAATGTTAACACTGTATACATCTAAAATTAAGTTGCTGTGATAATACACAGCATCCAAAATGCATTTTTCAAATGGGAAATAAAGGTGGTTAGGAGTTTATGGCAAAACATCAGAGCAGTGATTAAACAGCAAGGTTATATTCAGTCTAAACCACAACTCTAATCTAAAAACAAATACATAATAAATGATTCACAAAGGAGGGGGAATAAAGTTGATTTAAAAAATATTGGTAGTGATATATGTAAAGTAAAACAAAGGCAGTTGGTGGAGCATACTAAAAGTAGTTTGGTATAGTCATATAGTCATGGAACATAGCTGCAGTATCCGGCCAGATTTAACTGTAACAATGTGAATCTACCTGTAAGTTAAGTCATTACTTGAACTAGGGAAAAACAAAATGTAAGAGGGACTGAAGAAACTGAATATGCCTGGGATATGTTACGCAGCTTCTCTGAAGCAAGAACATCTGTTTTGATCTTTCAGGGGTATCTTCAGTCATGTCATTCCAAAGACCAGATGCCATTTTAGCAAAGTCTCTTCCTGTGATTTGTAATTTAAAAGTAGATCTGACAAGTTGGAATTTATCTGATTCTTTGAGGCTGTAGGTCTTATGCCTTTGAACAAGTATTGTTTTAGTGTCTGGAGGGCAAAAGCTATCATTGACTAGTCTGTAGGTGAGGAAATTCAGCAACAGTGTTGCCTTACCTTGTACTGGTAGCCGATTGCATTTGGCTACATAAGATCATAGGATCATAGGAAGTTACTAAGCTAATGGCCCTAGGGCCCTTACAAGCCTAGACAAGTTCTACCCTTATTTCCATAATCAGCACCTAATGTCCATGTCCAAGAGGGATACAAGTAGAACCTCCTGGGTGAATTTACGGTTACCCATCCAATCGTTTAGACTGCGTTTGAAGAGGGCCAATGAGGTGATCTGTATGACATGAAGTGGGTGACTGTTTCAAAGGTGTGGTAACCTCTGCGAGACAAATCTGTCCTTCCAGCAGGTTCTACTAATGTCACATACCAGGTTAAGATCTTTAGAGCGAGTAAATCATGTACCATTTGACTTGCAGATATGCAGCATTTCCAAAAAGGCAGGGTCAGAGATTGCCTTATATGCAAGACAGAGATCACCTCTGGGTAGTCTGTATGAAATAGGATAAAGTGACAGTTATTTTAAATGATCCACATAGGACAAATGCTGAAGACGTTGAATTTTCCTTGTGAGGAACCTTTGTGGTTTCTCCAGTTGCTGCAGGTGCCTGAAAAGGTACACACCAAAAGGGGCATTGTACTCGGTTATTGGCCTGATGAGGAAGAGTAAAGGGAGGTTATAGCTCTCTTTTTTTTCCTGCAACAATGCCCTTACTAATGAGATCAGCAATATAGTATCCCCTTCTTACCACTGTGGAGACATGGTGATCAAAGGTAAGATTGCTGTCAACCAGTGAGCCCAGGTCTCTAAACACTGAGTGCATACCTGGTGTGTTGCTATTGATGTGGTAGTAAGCCAGAACATCACTCTTACCAAAAGGGATGATAATGCTTTTTTTTTGCTTTGAGTTTAAGGCCATGACCTTGGCACTGATCATTAATTTGTGTAAGATCCTCTTGCAGGATGCTGACATCATTTGGAGATTATATGACTACTCCCAGTTTGCAGTCATCAGCAACCTTTGTCAGGTACAGGCCTTTAGTTTTTGCTTGTACTTCACAGAAATAGATTCCAAAAAGTAGAGGTCCCAGGACTGATGCTTGTGGAAAACTACTGGTTACATGTCTGCTGTTGGAGGTGGAATTCCCTACTTTGACTATATGTGTTCTATCAGTAAGCCACTTATAGACCCAGCTAATGATATAAGGATACCTAGCTGGGTGAGTTTGTTAATGATGCCTGGGGGGGGGGGGTAGTGTCAAAAGCCTTTGTTAAGTGTAGGTAAGCTGTATGCATAGATTTCCCCTCGCCCAGGGCCTTGGTGACTGTCTCAAAGAAGTCCACCAGGCTTAACAGGCACGATCTCCCTTTGACAAATTCAAGCTGAGTATGGTCAAATGCTTGGAGATTACCTATATCTTTGTTGATAAGGTCCATGATGAGTAACTCCATGGCCTTGCAGCTAAGGCTAGTCAGGCTAATAGGTCTATAGTTCCCAGGGTCAGTAGAGGGAATAACGGTGGTCATTTTTCATTCAGCTAGGACAAAGCCTGTGCTTAGACTATGACTGAAAAGAGTACCCAATGGTGTTGCTAATTCTTGTTGGAGCCTAAGTAGGATGCAATTTGGGATGTTATCAGGTCCCATAGATGCTGAGTTTTTTGGCCCTAGAGAGGGCATTTACAACCTGCTCTTTAGAGATACAAGGTAGGGGACAGGTGGTAGGGATGTCATGTGGTACGTGTGGCGGGGACAGGTGAGTGAAGTTTTCAAAGAACCTGTTGGCTAACAGGTTAGCTATGTTCACAGACTCAGTATATGTGGTATCATTAACTACCAGTTTAGCACAAATCTGAGCCTTTCCTTTTAGGTTACAGATGGAACTAAAGAACACCTTATGGTTATCCTTAGATGAAGAAGCTTATATGGATTTGTAGTTTGCTTTGGATGACTTCACGAGAAGTCTTATTTGCTTGTTTAAGCTGAGGAGAGAGTGTTTCCAGTTTAGGGCTTGCTCCCTTTTACTCATAGACAGCAATTTCTTCCTCTTATTGTAAAACCTGTTAATGTCAGTTGTCCACCAGGCAGGTTTGCTCTTCCTTGAGGAGATTGTTTTGGTCCTATCAGGTACAGCCAAGTTAATGCAGTTATACAGGTGCTTGTATAAAGCATTGGTGTAAAACTCTGCATAGTTGCCAATTCTATCTGAGGGGTGATGCAGTAAAGCTATTTACACCATCCCATAAGAGGTTATAATCTGCTTTGCAGAAGTTTAGTTTAATAGCTGCTGGGCAGGGGAATTCTGGTGCAATAGTTAGTTTGAATGAAACTGATTTGTGGTCAGATCTCACCAGGGAAGACCTCACAGTGGGGGTGCTACAATGGTCCCTCATATTCATAAGCACCAGATCCAGGACGTTGGCATCCCTTTTGGGGGTGTCAACTAGCTGGTCTAGGGCACTGAAATTAACAAAGTCAAGGAACCTTTGGGCAAGTGAGTTTGAGCGCAAGTAATTTACAGAGTCAATGGATGGGTAGTTAAAGTTGCCCAAAACCATGGTGTTCAGATGTAGCTTAATAGACTCAAGTAGATCTAAATAGGCAGAGTGGGCATCCTGATTCATGGAGGGGGTCCTATAGCTGGAACTGACTTGAATAGGTGTCCTACCATTAGTTAATTACCCCTGAAGTATCTCCAGGGAATCATACTTGTTTAACCAATCTGAAGATGTATTTATCTTTACTGAATTTTGATATACCACCTCCTTTAGTTTTCACACCTTCAGTTTGTGGTCTGAATGCGTGGAAGGAAGTGTAACCCGGTATGGGGGGTTGCTCTCCATAGCCTTAAACCAGGTCTCAGTGACTGCACAAATGTCTGCAACTTCCAAAGTGAAGAATGCTTCCAGTGAGTGCAGTTTTATGTTAAGACTCCTTGTGTTTAGCAGTATAACCTTGAGGTTGTTTTTAGATGGAGTTTTTACATTGGGAATATTGTCCTTGAAACACTGCCAAAAAAAGGCTCTATGTGGGTGGCAAGAGTCTTAGCCAGTAGCTGAAATCTCAGGGGTAACAGATGAAGACCACCTCTGGCAAAGCCATAACAGTACCTGTACCTTGCATGCATGAGTGGTATGGCAGATCCTAGCACCTGACAGACAGCTGACTATGACCTTTTCCTTATTCAGCCTGGTGAGAGGGACATCTGTGTGTCTTATGATGGAATCACATATGACTAATATGTTTGTTTTTTTGTTTTGCCTTAAAGGCTTGTCAGGTGAAACACTGGTGCATGAGCTGTTATGTATTGTGTTCTTTAGAGGAAGTATTATGTGTAGTGTGCTTGTGTCTGTGTTTGGGAGGTCTCTGGTGTTTAGGTATGTTTCTGGTGAGGACCTCTGCATGTGTAGGTATGTGTGATATGTTTTTGTGTGCATGCTGATAACCCGCTCATTGTCATGTACTGACTGGTGTGTGAGAGTGCATGGATTCAAGGTTCTTAATATAGTCACATCTCTCACATGTTGAGTTTGTGTGGACTAAAAGTAGAAGGCTGGCAGTGAACATGAGGCAGTTGCTACACTGCCTCAGGATGCCCATGTCAACCAAGCTGGCTGGAGAAACTGTGTGAAATTGTCCATCCATAGTATTAGGTAAATTTCTATGGTCAGGAAAAGCATTTACACTTAGTAATGGCTAGTGGGTGAGAGGTGTGTTGGTACCTGTGAAGCTAGGATTAGAGTTCCACCTGAGAATAGAGGAGGGCCATGAAAAACCTCTGGAGGAACACAAGCAAAATGCTAAGAGAAAATTTAAAAAGCAAATCAACTGCATGTATATGGTAGCCACCGCTATGCGGCAGTCCACAATGGTATGCTTCACACAAGCAAGCACAAATGCAGGACTTAAATAAAACAAGACATAACCCTTTTAACTCAAAGTAACCAATAAAGATGCTCTGTGTGAGTTGTAGTCCAACCCCCCACCCCCGATTAGGTGGGACCCAGACAGCACACAAGAATGCTGAAGTGATACCAAACAGTCTACATTCAGCAAGTCTGAATCTGGCCAATGCTATAAAATGCAGAAGCACTAGAAATTCAAAGTGCATAAAATCAGTCACAGCAGCAAATAACAGTTTAAATAAAGCAGCAATTCACCAGCAATTAGCAGCTTAGAAGGGTGAAGGCCATATTCACCAGCCACAAGAGTCTATACCACAAACCCTCCCAATGTAAACCAACTATTTTTGGAGCCCAGGTAGCTAGAGTAGTGCAATGGTGTTTTCTACAATGCACAAGATGAATACATTTGAGAATTTTATTCTCAGTGATTTGGAGCAAAGCAGTACTGAGCTTAGAGGACAATGCAACGATAGGAAGAGCATATTCTAGTCAGGGAATTAGTACATTGATCATATTGATCCTTCTGGCTTCAAGTGTAAGAAGGTTAGAGATTCTGTAGGAGAGTTGCATTATGCTAAAACTCTATATGTTATTATTTCAGTGTGTGGGGTCAATGACAGATTTGAAGACTTATATTTTCCAACAAAGTTTTGATTCTTATATTCAACAAGGGATTGGTCGTCAAGAAAATGTGAACATTCTCTTTGCTTATGTTTCTAATATATGTTTTGTATACTATTTGTTATTGTTGAGTAGCTGTCAGTGTATTTAACACACCTTAATATGGAGAACATAAATAACATTTAAGTTGTTTTCTTAACAGCTGGGGTTGCAACTTTCAGTTGCTTATATAAGCAAACCTACTAGTTGAAACTTTAAGTGATGCATTATTCCTACAGCCTACCTTTGTTTTCTTTTATTTTTATATATAAGATATTTTGTTATTTTATAGATATTTTTCATATATTTATTTTTATAGATATTTTTAATACATATTTTGTATATAAGATCTTTAAATTACTAGTCTCCTATCAGGACGCAAGTGCTCATCAGCAGTTGAATTCTGCTCACTGCACACTCGAGCAACTCTGCAGTCCATGGTTACCACCCCACCCATGCAATCTAGGAAGGAATCAGTACGGAAAACTAAACCATTGATATACCCATTGATCCTGAAGAGCAGGGTCAGTCCACCCGGGCATTTTACATCACACTCTGGAAACTCTGCAGTCCACGGCTACCACCCCACCCATACAATCTATGAAGGAATCAGTACTGCAAAACTAAACCAAGGATATACCTTTTAAGCCTGAAGAGCAGGGTCAGTTCACCCAGGCATTCTACATATATGTGTTATGTTAGTGAAGCTTTAACATTAGCTGTGTTACTTAGTAGTTCTCAGCGTGCTTATAAAACTGACTGCTTGAGTCTTGTGCCCCCCCCCCCAGCTTGTGTAGTAATCCTAACTGTCCACTAGACAGTATACACTTAATTCAGGTCCTTCCTATTCTCTGTGATTAAAACCTAACCCTCAAGCAGCCCTTTCAGTGCTGTTTCCCTTAGTTCTGTATCAGTTGAGCCCCACCTGTTTATTTGCATCTCTATACATTCCCCTTCATTGCTAATGTATCTCCCTACTCTAATCTGTGCACAAACTGGCTACTAATAAGCAAGTCAATGTGAAGACACACTCCCAACCTTAATACATTTTGCTGTCTCTTCTCTTCCTCACTTTGCAAGTTGAGTTTGTATAACTAATCATCCCCTCTGAGGCCTTCACTGATAGTTTTCCACTGCTTGCCTCTCTGGTTTTGCTGGTTTCTTTGCATTGAACCTGGTTCACACCCTTTTTGCTACCCCCCCCCCTGTACTAAGTCTATATTAGATTCCTGCTCTTTATAGAGCCATCTTTAAATTACTAGTCTCCCATCAGAACACAAGTGCTCATCAACAGTTGAATTCTGCTTACTGGTAAGACATCAGATACTTACCTGGCTATCAACAGCTTGGAGGGGTTTAAGTCCCGCTCCGTTTGCCCATGCTATGCACAGGCTCACTTCGCACCCCTCCCTGCCACCTAATCCCACCTGGCCCCACTACATTTAGATTTATTCTAAGGACTAACCCCTCTTAATAACTAACAACCAATCAGAACAATACTAGTAACCTATCTCCCCTGCCACCCACAGTACCCCAGCCACTTCCAATCTAACTGCTCATCTGAGACAGTCATGCTGCTACCTAATGTGCTTACACTCCTTACCTGAAATCTTCTTGCACACCCTACATCCTACCATAACTCCATAATAGACAAATCCCACTTACTCTCACTTCTATCCATCACCCACCCACTAAATACACTTGTCATACTATCACAATCGCTATCCCAGTACACCCACCATACTACCAGTTACCTGTTACATTCAAACAAAAAATATCCCTAAAATATGACAGGTTAATTACCAGATTTATAAAACTTATGTTTAATGCCCTATCTAAATTAGTGATGATATCCACCCTCATCTGGTCCTACCATTACCAACTCCTCACCAAAAAATCTGCCCAATAGCTGCTCCTTCTCACAACTAACATCCAACAGAAAGCCATCTGGCCTTCTGTTCATGTGTCTAAATATCAGAAGTATAACTAATAAAACCCATGACCTAAACACCAACATAGCCTTATACTCTCCTGATATTCTCATCCTGACTGAAACCTGGCTCAAACCTCACATCAAAAGTGAGGAAATACTTCCAACAGGTTATAACATTCTTCAATAGATAGATTATCTAAGAAAGGGGATGGTGTGGCTCTAATATTTAGACACCACCTCAACATCCAGATCCTAAACACATCTGCCCCCCCACATTGGAAATGAAGAAATCCTATATGCCAACCTCAAACTAAACCCAAATAAAAAAATCAACATCATAGGATGCTACTTCCCACATGGCCAAAACATCCCACCCATGGAAAACCTCCTGAACTGGGCTAACCATTCCCTACCCCAGGAAACCATAATCCTAGGTGATTTAATATCAGCTGGCTATCTTGCAGTAACAATCACCCAGCCCAGCACCTAAACCTTCATGGTTACTCTCAACTAATACAGTCACCTACCCAGATAAATAGAAACTCTAAAAAAACATACTACTCTTGACTGGATATTAGTCAATAAAGACCCTCACTCATATTTAGCAGGCTGTCTACCACACAGCCTCAGTGACCACACTCCAACATTCCTTCTGAGACACCACTTAAATTGTGCTAAACCCATCATCTATAGGCAACTTTAACCCTCTCTCCTTTATCTCATCCCTTCAAAAATGTGATTGGACACCACTAAAGTACCTCAATCTGGATGAAGCCATCCACTTCTTTAATAGAACCTTCCTAAACATCCTAAACACACATGCCCCAATAAGAAATGCCAGAGTCAAAACACAGTACTCCTCTTGGCTACAAAAAAGCACCAGGACACTAACAAAAATCAGTGATAAGGCCTGGGAGCACTGGCACTTAACAAACCCTCCCTCCTCTGGACAGTCATTCCTATCGTTGGACAACAAGGTCAAAAAGCAAATAAAAGAAGATAAACCCCAGTATTATCAGTCTGCCCTAAACTCCTCCCATCACAACCCTAACCAGCTCTGGTCCACAATAAACTCAATTCTCCACCCAGGTAAAGTAGGCATTCCCCGACCTACCACTCCCCCTTCCTCCAACAGTATTTCTGACTCATTCAATAAACACTTTACTGAAACCATTCTGTCTTTGACTAAACAACACAACTCTCTACTCACCCTCCCTACATCAAAACCAAATGCTCTGCGCACAGTCGTTTCTTTTTCCTCAGTACCTACCACCTATATAAAAAAAAACTTCTATTGAAACTTAAGCCTACAAAACTTGCAGCTGACATCCTCCCCTCTGAATACCTAAAAATAGCAGCAGAAGCTCTAGCTTATCCAGTGTCTATCTTAATTAACTGGTACTTATCAGAAAGCTATGTCCATACACTGTGGAAAATATCCCACATCATTCCCCTCCATAAAGGTGGCTCCTCCACTGAACTTTCCAATTACCGCCCCATTGCCATCCTTTCTTCACTTTCCAAGATAATTGAGAAATGCATCCTTTCTCAAGTCATAGACTACCTCTTAGCTAATAACCTCCTCTCCAGCAATCAGCATGGCTTCAGGCCATACCACAGCACTACTACTGCCTTGCTATCTTTCATTAATGCTATCCTTCATCATAAAAATAGTGGCCTGTTCTCCTCTGCTGCATTTCTGGATCTATCCAAGGCTTTTGACATGGTCTCACACAAACTACTAATCTCTGTTCTCACTAACCTATCCTTTTCCCAATCCACTACCGATTGGTTTCACAGCTATCTAACTGGCCACCAGCAATCAGTTGTCTGGCATAATGTCCTATCTCCTTGACTTCCTGTCACACTCGGTGTTGCCGAAGGCTTCATCCCTGGTCCCCTACTGTTCTCACTCTTCACCAATGATCTGTTCACAGCCACAAAGCATGCTTCTCTTATGCAGTATGCAGATGACTCCACCTTCATCTGCTTAGCCCCAACTATACCTAAACTTCACAAGATCACACAGGAAGCCTTTTTATTTGTAGAAAACTGGCTATCTAGTGCCCAGTTATTACTCAGCACAAGCAAGACTGAACTCCTTATCTTCTAAACCAATAAATCTAGCCCAACTATCCCCCACTTTAATATTCTAGCCAAATACAATACCATCACCTCCCCAACAGAACACACCAAACTATTTGTTGTTGAGACTGATGACAATCTAAGATATGACACTTACATTTCTCTTACCATAAAAAGGTTCACAAAAAACAAGGTGCATTGTACAGAAACAAACAATTCCTCACCAAGACAGCCAGAATTCCTGCTGCCGATTCCCACCTAATCTCCACTTTACTCTATGCCTCTCCTATACTTACCTACCTTAGACAAACAGACATAAATAAGCTCAAGGCTTGCTGCAATAAAATTAAGTTTGCCACTGATGCATCTTACCGCAGCCACCATTGTATCTCACTTAGAGAACTTGACTGGCATGAACTCCCTCAACGTCTTCACCTGAATCATCTCTCTGTTGCCCATTAGTTAGTAAACCATTATCTTAAAGTCCCATCCCTTCTAAACCTTCTCCAGCCCTTCTGCTCCACTAGACCTCTACGCTATGCTCCAGCAAAAATAAATCTACTTCTAGTGACCAAACCCAAGAACTCAGCGGGAGAAGCATCATTCTCCTGCATCATATCCAGATTATGGGACAATCCCCTCTATAACCACACTACCTTCTTGTAATCACTTCAAGACTGCACTAAAAACTCACTTAAAAAGTCTCTGGTTATGTCCATGCACCAATCCTGACTAGTAACCCTCCTTTTACCTCCCCTTCCTCTCCACTTCCCTAGCCACCATGCCTCATACCGTCTGATCATTGCTTTCCTTCCTCTGCATGCCCTGGCTCTCCCTTTACCCTCCCCTTCCCTCCTCCCTTAATCTCTCAGACCTGTTATAACATGCTTAACTACCTCACTTCATCTCAACTCCAAATACATATCCAACTGACTTACACCTAGCTTCCTCTCACTACCACGTATACTTCTCACTCAGTCTCTTCTCTTACACCTCTATCTTCCCCTTCCATCCCATTAGCCCTTCCAGCTTGTTCCACCTTTGTGTGGAGCTTCTGCTTTATATCTGCTTGAGTTTAGTGCAATATTTGTATATAACATTTAGGTATATGAGTTTAGAACAGTATCCATTTGACCTTTGTACTATCTTTATATACATCCTATCTTTATTCCTAGCCTCTAGCTAGATATTGGTATATCAGTTCATTACTATGTTTCATATTGTATGTATAGCTAATGTTTGCTGCAGTATGCATTATTTGCTATTGTTTGTGCATTCAATTGTTCGTCATATACTCTGCTGCTCATATATTGTTCTGTGGAGCATTTCTTCCTGGGGCTCCACTGAAAAAGAACCTGTGTCAAGTTGGAATTTGGTGGTAAATAAATAAATAAATAAATAAATTTGATTAAAAAGTATGTGCCACCAAGAGCATACATCACATTCTACCCCACATTCCTCCATATTACAATATATAGCTGTAGTAATTGTTCTGTCATACACATCTAAATGGTCCATATAGCTAGAAATTCTATTATCTTCATCTACAGATGAATATTAGTGAATAAAGTCAGTCAAAAAAGATTGTGTTTTTCTTCCTATTTTTTTATTATCTTGCAACCATCATATTACAATATTTTTGCGCATTGTTAGGTGCATAAGAGTGTAGTCAAGGATTCCTCTGAGTAAGTGCTGCATACACATATAATAATTTTTAGCAGAAGTTTAACAAGTTTTGCCTTAACAATACCGCACTTTTTTAAAACATTGTTTCTTTTTTCATTAACATTTAATCTAGTAATAAGGCTGCATCATTTATAAACATGCTCTCTCTCTCTTTATATATATATATATATATATATATATATATATATATATATATATATATATGCACAAACACATATGGATCTACTTCACAAGCTTGAAGTTTCAAAACTTCGAACTGCAGATGGTCGATAAGATCAAAGTTTTGAAAATTCAAAATTGTTATATAAAAAAAACGTGTACTAACAATATCCTGTAATGCCTAGGAGATGTGTCTGTATGGGATGAGTTCAACACCTATTTTCAGAAGAGCCTCTCATATGTACTGTGGAGGTCTAAGATGTGAATTCCAAACAGACATCATTTACGACCTCTAAGGTGGTGGCAAGGAGACCATATGATAGGCACTACTCACCATGCTGGTAACCTTCAATCTTCCAGTGGATGAGTGAAGCCATCCAGTCAAGAAAGAGGTTTCCTATGCAATATTAACAGAAAGTTCTTCAGATGTGAACAATAAGTTCCAAAAGGTCATACACACAGCAAATGTGATATTCTTTAAAGCATAGGTCTTGGAGCTGGACAATTTTAGTTTTGTTGAGGCCATGAGGAATAACTTTCTGATGGCCTCAAAGTTTTCTTGCAAACTGTTCAGAGACTCTGAAAGGAAGGAATGATGTTACTGAGACTGCTCTCATTAAGGAAAGAGAATTGCTGACTTCAGCTAGGGTCATTGTTGGGAAGTGAATGGAGAAAGAATGAAGCACTTTGAGGAACTTCTGAACCTACCTGACAAGTCATCATTTGAGGAGACAGTGCCAAAAGAAACTAAAAGACTGTGGACATTTACTTAGATTAGGCTGCTGTGGTGATTAAAAAGTTGAGAGATGGCAACATTGTGGAAGTCTATTACATATGGCAACAATGCTGAAAGTGTTGTATATTATTGGAGTGCTACCATTTAGTGTGCATAAAAGATAGGAACAGTGTCTCTTAGATTACTAAACTGGGTGGTATACCTTCTAAAAGAGGACAGGAGTTTGTGTTCTAGTTACAGCAGAATCACTCTGCTTAGCCTCTCTTGAGCAGTCTGTTCCAGGAAGCTGCATGTATTGATCACATCAAAGTGCCAACTGATTAGCAGCAACATGACAGCATCACAAATAAACACTGTTTTGATTTCCTGCAATTTAATACTGTTTTATCAAAGAGATGTCTTTCTTCAGATGTGATAGAATGCATGTAATTAGATTAGTCTTTCTTTAAGCTTTTTGTATATATCTTTACCACATCACTGTATAAGTACCGTGTACCATCTTGTTGTACTTGATGGTTCTACAACCTGTATCCTCAAGTATATCTCCATCTGTTTCCTCTCTTCTCCTTTTCATAGATCCCCTGGGCTGTGATTTTAAACACAAAGCACACAATGGAATTATAAAGCTATTTATTTTGTTTTGCAGAAACGTTATACCATTTTTAAGCTTTCTTTAGTCATATGCCCAGAGCTTAGAGTCACTCAGCCAGTAATGTTTTAAATGAAGGAAATTATACAGTGCTATATCAATTAACATTTTCATTATTCTACATAAGTGTAAAATCCTTAAGCTATTAAAATGATAGTTAGCAATATCACATCAGTCATGCTGCATTTCAGACATGTTTGCTGCCTTTCATAACAGTGCTCATTTCAATCCTGAAAATGAAATCCATTACCAAAAACAGTAGAAAAAGAAAATCTATTTGCTTGGTTTTGGTCACATTTTCCTTTCAGGATCTTCTACAAATCATCCCAACCAAAAAGCCTGAATCGCACTAGTAAATTCATAAGATAAAATAATCTGAAGCTTGCACACATTCTGAGAATGTAAGTGCCCAACTATTTTGACTTATGAGCAAGTGTAACAAAAAAACTATATGGAAGGGAAGCTACATGAACTCCCCATCTGTGAGTGTTGCATCCACAAGACCTTGTTATTTTAACTCAAAGGTTGCTGCATCTTAGGAAGAGTAACCACTAGCAAGTCCTATAATGCCATCATCACAATTTTACTAAAGTACACTATCACTGAACCTCCTTGAATACACTAATAAGCAAGTGGATTAATCTCACTCTACCAAGAAGTAAGCAGTGAAACTTCAAGCAGATGCCATTTTAAACCATCACTGTAAAACTGACATTATATAAAAAAAAAGGTAGCAGTAAAATTCCAGGCAAATCCCATCTTAAACTGGCATATTTAAACAAATGTGGATCGAGTTCAAATGATCGAGCAAGTAAAATGTATTACTGTTCATGGCCATAAAAAAAGTAGATTCATTACCTTAGCAGTCCTTGGTCTTGCACAGGTTTGTTTTTTTTTTTGTAACGATGGCTAGAAGTGCTCTATCTGCATTACCTATTACATACAATTATTCATTGTACCCAGTGATCATTTGCTAATGCTTTTCTTTATAATGATATGATCTGTATTGCAATTAAGGCCAGAGAATTATGGCATAAATAACTTCTAGTAGTAGAAATTAATGGTCATCTGTGTATTCATTGCAAATGATTCCATTATTTAGTGTGTAGAATACAGATGCACTCATATGCACTCTTACAAATTTACAATCAGATACACATATTCATTAACTATTAACTACCAATTTCTTAAAGTATAATATGCGTACATACTATGTGAAGCATTACACTGTAAATTACCAAGGAAAGGGAATACTTTATTATGCCATAAAAATCATAAACAACAAAAAAAGTAATTTGCAAGTGCAGTAATGCTTACAAGGGTGGGCATTATAATGAACTATTCTTTTTTTTACTTAATTAGCCTACCTGGGCAGCTCTCATATTTAGCAAGGCCCAGGAACAAAATCTCCATGGTAAAAGAATAACAGAGTTAATAATATGCAATAAGAATAATGCGTTTAGGCATTAGACTGGCAAGAATAAGACAGTATGAATAGAAAAGAAAGACTATTTTAGATGATCTTCAATGATAGTATATAATTAAGAACATATAGGTACATCTGTAAGGTGTGGAAAGAGGAGAAAGTAATGATGGCAGAAGTATAAAAGGGCGAAGGGAGAAAGAAGATGAGACCATCATTAGAGATGTCTGGTCCATACTGTAGTGGGATTGGTAGCTTTTTAATAAGCACTCCTCTACACTAGCTCGCTAAGAGATTCAAGGATATATTTTTTTCTGTTAAAAAATGCTTATTTGATGCAAAGGTCTGTGCAATAAGAGAATAGGACCTGAAGCAGGGAGGCTATAAATATTTTTAAATAATGAAAATCCTTGATGCTACCTGACACAGCTGAAACAATGAAAGTAGTGAAATGCTTTACAAAGAAGGCTTATGGAATATGCTGGAAATGTCACATCCAGTGTTTCTTTAAGTAAAGACAAGGTAAAAAACACAGTTACTTAAGAAATATTAGGGTTCACAATCAGATGTGTGGGAATTGTTCACAGCCATCTCTCTCTCTCTCTTTCTTCCTTTGTTCACATTTCTGAAACACATTTCAATCTTACGATTTTCTGGCAAGATCTCATCCTCAAAACATAAGTCTAGATACACACAAACACACACACACACACACACACACACACACACACACACACACACACACACACACACACACACACACACACACACATATGCAGGCATATACAAGCACACACACATCTGTTATTCATGTCACATTCGTTATCCAGCCCTGGTTGCTATTTAATAATAAACTTTAGTCTGTAATCATCTAGTGATGAAATGCAGTGACAGGTAAATGCATTCTTTCTGTGTTGACAAATGTTACCTTGTATATTAATATTTTTTATAAAGTGAGTTGTCAACTCAGTCATCATCCACTCAATGTTAAACTCTCAAGTGTCATAAATACACAAATCCATTCAAGCTTTTGAACTCACAACAAAATGAACATAACATGCCTGTTTAAGTTTTTTTATTTGTCCACTACAAAAAAAAAGTAATAAAAATAATTGTGCAAATTTATTATACTACCAATCTTCAGCATAAAGCATTTAAGCACCAAAAATAATGCTCTAATCCCAGCATTCATGACAAAAAATATTCCTGATATGCATAACATTTCATCCACTCTAACCATTTAATATCAGAGTATATTTTCAAAGTCAGGTAAACAACACTTTGTCAAAGTAAATGCACAAATACCAGAGATGCCATTTGCTATCAACTAAGAGTTGATAGCAGAACCTTCAGACTGTGGCTAAACCAAAAGTAAGTCTGCATCACGATGCATGATGTTTAAAGATCTCTATTTAACTCCTAGACTGCATTATTTTTAAAGTAAGCATCATATCAAAAAAGTCAGAACAATGCTTTTCATGGAAGATCAGTCCTATCCAACTTATTTGAAGTACACAAATAGAGATAGTTCTGTATGCAAATATGATAACTATACAGAAAATTTCCTTTGATTTCCCTTGTTTCAGTGAATTATTTCCTATGAATGTTCCTATTTTATATTAATAGATTCAGAGTAATTGAGCGAGTGAGTTGCCAGTGATAAGGTGTTTACTTGGGCTTTGTTGGAAGCAAAACTAATGTTTGTTTGATCTTGTAACTGACTCTGTTGTTCAGCCTAGGATCACTTTACTTTCCTACACAGTTACTTTTTTTCAAATATCGAATGTTCCACTGAATACAACATTTTACAGAAAACGAGATAAATGTATTTTGAGCTAAATCTGAGAAGTGTATCTGCAGAAATAGTTGCATTATATCTTAAACAGGTGGAGATATATGATTTCCATCTACCTATGTATACATACATCCTTTTCCTAAACTGCTTATTTTTGTTAGAGGTAACTATGGAAGAAAACTGAGCAGGGTACAGCTGCCATTGCTGTTACCACTAAACATTTCCATCCCTTCTTGTAGAGTCTCTAGGCACGCCTGGTCAAGTTGAGAGACATAATCCATCCAAAATGTTTAATTTTGCTCCAAGGGCTCCTGACAGTGTGCCATGGCTAGTATACTAACTAAGAGAGGCACAACGTGGCTGTGCCATCGTAGCTAATTTTCCTCAACCAGGAGAAGCAATGCCCATAATTTGAAATATTTTCAGATTAATAGTTTCGTCAAAGTGTAATAGAGAATGATGCCATTGATAATAGATACCTCTTTTATTAGAGCTCTACTTAAAAAACTTAAACCTATTACCCTCTCTGCTGACCTTCTCCCTCTGACTAGCTACAAAAATCAGCCAACGTCATAGCATACCCTGTCTCTATCTTAATAAATAGAACCATAACAGAAAACTCTACCCCTCTATCTGAAAGATATCACGTCATTCCACTCCATAAAGATGGTAGCTCCACAGAGATATCAAACTATAGACCATAGCTATCCTTTCCCCCCTAGCTAAAATCATGTAAAAGTGTATTCACAAACAACTTTTACTACACCTCATTCAATATAATCTCCTCACTGACTCGCAACATGGCTTTAGACCACACCATAGTACCACCTCAGCCCTCCTATCCTTTACTAACTCTATTATTTCAACCGTAACAATAACATGCTATCCTCAGCTCTGTTTCTAGACCTCTCTAAGGCCTTTGACATGGTTAATCACCAGTTACTCTTGCAAACTCTAAACAAAATATCCCTTAGCAACCATTCCATACAATGGTTTCAATCCTGTCTTAGTGGTAGACAACAGGCTGTGAAGTGGCAGAATAAACTCTCCACCCTTCTCCCTGTCACCCTCGGCGTTCCCCAAGGTTCCATACTAGGTCCCCTTCTGTTCTCCCTTTTTATCAATGACCTTCATATTGCTATCCCAGACGCTACCTGTATCCAATATGCTGATGACTCCACCCTGATTTGCTCAGCCTTAACCTCTGCAGACCTGCTTACTCTAACTCATAAAACATTTAACATAGTGGAAAACTGGCTCCCTAAGCAACAACTACTACTAAATCAAAATAAAACAAAACTACTGCTCTTTTACCCTACTCATAAATCCCCCAACCCTCATTTAATATTACATTCAACGATGGTATAATAATCTCACTAGATAAATCTACCAAACTCCTAGGTATCACAATTGATAATAACCTCAGATTTGACATGCGTGTTAACCAAATTATTAAAACGATTAATAAAAAAACTAGGGTCACTATACAACAATAAAATATTCCTTACCCCTTTAGCCAAGACTACAATTGCCCATAGACATCTCCTCTCTACCCTACTCTATGCCTCACCAATGCTCACCAACCTGAATAAGGCTGAAGTCAACAAACTTTCTAGTCGCTACAGTCAAATTGCTAGGTTCACAACAGGTCCTCCTTACAGAACCCATCACTGTCAGAACTTGTATCTCTTAGGGTGGATAGACCTCCCTTGGCTAATTTAGTATAATCAACTCTTAGTAGCCTATAAGATTATTCATCACCCTGAAAACACACCTTCCCTCAAAAACATTATCTATCCCTACAAAAATACCAGATCACTTTGATCTACCTCTAAACTGCTGATTCAATCTGTCAAAGCTAACAACCTATCCGGAGACTCTTTGTTTGCTAATGTAGTTGCCAAAATCTGGAATTTGCTCCTTCCTGACCTTACTATGTATCACTCTCGTAGCCAATCCAAAAAAAACCTGACCCAGTATTTTAAAACTCAGTGGCTATGCCCTTGCCCTACACCCACCTAATAATCCACCCTCACCCAATTTATCTATAACTACATCCAATTAGTACCTATCTTCTGACTTTAATTTTTGTGTATGCAATAAAAACTGTACCATGGTATCTGATACACTGTATTTAGATTGCTTATAAATACTTTTACAAGAATTATATGTAACATATTTGTACATACTCCCATAATATAGAAAGCTTACGTCTGTATATTTCTGTCTTTATATATTCTCTGTGTTGGAGCTTTTCTCCCCGGGCCTCTGCTAAAAATGGACATGTATCCAGTCAGATTATCCTGGTCAACAAATGCAAATAAATAAAAATAAATAAAATAAGTACAGGCGCCAAATTTTCCTGCTTCTAATTTCTGCAGTCTTATCCTTTTTGTCTTATCTTTACCTCACAAACATAAGTATGGAGGTGAACATAAACTGGCCAGTATATTTAAGGCTTTCTAACATGACTTAGCTCTTGCTTCACCAACTGAGTTAAATACCAGGTGTGGAGTACTGAAGACATGGCACCTGCCCAGAGGTCAGTCTGATGAAAAATTTTCATTCTTTTCCTTTGAACAATATCTCAAGCTACTAGCTACGCAAGCTGGCTCACCTGAAATAAATGCTTCTCTATCACCTGTAGTGGACAATCCACTCTTTTGTTGGGGAGAACTGTGATCTCTGATTTGGAGTTGCTTGATTAAATCTAAATCGCGTGTTCTTCAGCAGCAAAGGGTTTGGAGGCTGGCATAATGATAAAACTGTTTACCTCATATATAAGAGGTACAGGGCTTGATTCTCACCATGGAAAATTCACTAGGCTTAAAATGGCCCACAAAGACAATTAGCCTAACACTTACTTATGAACCTATGAGAAAATAGCCATTACAGGCCAATTAGACAACACTATCTGCAAAC
The DNA here is from genome assembly GCF_019279795.1 of Protopterus annectens. Lineage (NCBI taxonomy): Eukaryota > Metazoa > Chordata > Ceratodontiformes > Protopteridae > Protopterus > Protopterus annectens. The sequence continues at coordinate 1,694,348,977 of NC_056733.1, forward strand.
AAAAATGACACAAAGCCCTGATGTCCCAATAATGGATTATCTTCAGATCTTGGATGTATCATGACATCATATTCAGGACCATTGCAAACAGAAGAGCAGGCAAAATGCACAGTTGCTGACTCCAACCACAATGCATTTGGTTTATATTGAAAATAAGAACAAATCTCTACTTTTTTTTAAATACAGTCATGCAACAGAAAGCACCAGTGATCCTGTTATTCTATATTGTTGTATCACCTCCTAAAATTCATTCCAGGGAATGCAGTTATAAGCCTTCAACAGGTCCAAAAAGGACATGCATCAGTATTGACAAAAATCACATAACTCCTCCAATACATATCTACACATGGAAACAGTTGATTTACTGTCCCATAGCCAAGGCAGAATTCACATAGTTTTTCATTAAACAAAGGCTCAGCAGTGGTCAGAAAAGCCTTCTACTTGGTTCATCTCATAAGTAAAGGGATTGCAACCAGAAAAAAAGAGGTTATTACCTCTCTGTACTCCTCCCTCATTAGACCTATAATTGAGTATAGCGCCCCATTTGGTATGTAACTCTCCAAACACCTGCACCAACTGGAAAGACCACAGAAATACCTCACAAAAAGAATCCATGGCCTCCAACACCTGTCTTATGTGGACAGGCTCAAATCACTATCACTTTACTCGGTATCATACAGATTGCTCAGAGGTGATCTGTGTCTCACCTACAAGCAATATCAGCCCTACTAGAGATGCTCCATATCCGTAATCTAACTCTGCATGCATTACCCACTAAATAGGCCTAAATTTAATATGTGACATCAGCAAAACCTGCTGGAGAGAACGGTTTGTCTCCCATAGGCTGCCCCGCCTCTGGAATAGACTTCCCATACATGTCAAACAGAGTACCTCTCTGATCCTCTTCAAGCGCATCCTTGAAGAGTGGATGGGAAACCACAAATTTGTCCCAGGGGTTCCACCTCTGTCCCTCATTGACAGGGGGTGACAGGTGCTGACTGAGGTTTCTTTTTTTTTTTGGGGATAAACTGTTGGCTAGGCTTTTTATAGCCCCAGTGCCATTAGCCTAGTAACCTCCTATGATCCTATGATCTGATCCATGAAGTCACTTTTCCAGTATCCTAATATAGACTTTCACAGGCAGGCTGAAGAGGGCTATCTGTCTATGATTAGAACACCCCTGGATCCTCTTTGGAAATGGAGACCACTATCATAGTTTGCCAATCCAGAGACATTGTCTCACTGTTTCACAGATGTGCTAACCATGGCACCAGTGAACTATTCATTGCCTTCAGCATTTCCACCTGGATCTCATTGACTGTGACATCATCTGAAGAAATGGCATTGCTGTCCCAGAGAAGGGCATATCCCTCATATTCAGCTGCTCTTTACAGTGTTTCTTTTACCCTTTGAACTATGTTTACACTAGAAACCAGCATTTCTCAGCCTTCCTGATAATACCATGAGTGAATTATTGCATACTCCCTGTAGTCATTTCATGGTCTACAAGAACTTGCTTAAGAGTGTCTCAAATGTTTTTTATCCTTGTCACACTATCCCCATACCTAAACCTTTGATTCAGTGATTGCTCTAAATGCAACCATCCTGGATTATTTGTGTATATCCCACTGAAATTCAGAAATACACCACTCTCATTATCATGATACAAAATGCATTCATCCTTAACCTGACATCTTCCTAACTGCCAGATTCCAACAGTAAATTATAGTATTCCATCCATGACAAGAGCCATCCAAAGTTAAGCCAGAGCTCATTCCTACAACCTAAGCTAACAAGGTCATAAATGAGGTCCATATAGATTCTGCATTACTGATGATATTGGAAGAACCTCTTGTGATAGTGGAATTTAAACTTATTCTGCACAAAAATTCAACCAGACATTTTCACTTCCACCTCACCATAACTTTCTGTTTTTCATGTCTGTCTATTTACTGCCCAGGTTGGCTGAAACAATTCACAATTAGGAGATGATAACTTGGGCACTTAAACTCTTCTTTTCACACAAGTTATCATAAAAATATAGTTCTAGGTCTGATATCAAATGTACAAGGATGATCTCTCCATTTGATACAATGTGTTCTGGTAGCAAATACACTTATTAGCATAGCTCTGTTTGTAAAGGACAATCCTCACTAGTGCAGACATTTGAATTCACTTAACCACCTGACAAACCTAGCACAGCCTGAGCAAGCAATCTGCTCATAAAATTTATGGAGCATGTCTTTTTTTGTAAAAGATACAAAGATGATTGAAAGTAGGAGTTATATTTGAGGACAGTAATTCTCATGTTTATTGATCCATAGAGTGGAACATGCTGGAAAATAGTCAAATCATTCTGTTATTCTGTCATGGTGCTTTTTTCTTCAGAACTCCGCTCCCTCACATGTATCAGCCAGCTCTTCCTTTCATGCTTTTATTACACTTAATATGCTGAGTTTCTGTTAATAGTATTAGACCTGAGTTCTTATCCAAACATAGCCACACAGCTCTCTAATATTCCCACAAACTGTTTTAACATAATATTAAACTGCCTTAGTTGTATTCCTTGGATTTTCATGCACTTTTTAGACAATCCAGTTTTACATTATAGAAACCATGCTTCTTCTGTTTCTTTATTATTAAATCCATTCTTTACCTATGTTTTTATTCCTTTTTTGTCTGTCAAAACAGCAACATTTTATGTGAGCTAGCTGATGAGATAAAGATATTTTTTAACAATAACAATTCACTCATTAAAATTAAAATTTAGTTCACAGTTACGTTGTTGAAATATTTCCAGTCTTAACAGTTTAAAATAACCTCTCACAACCCCCTATTAAAATATCGACACTTGAAATGCTGAGTGCCAAAAAGCCGAAAAAAGACAGAAAACCTAGAGAAGAGTGAATCTCGAAAATCATTCTTCTCATTAAAACTTCTTTGGCAGGAGAGGCAAGCCCCTCTGCACCACCCCATGGGAGGGCAAGCCACCACCCCCCCCAAAAAACTTACATAGGCTAACTACAAGATTGCCATATATGGGAGAAAAGGGAATATTCTGAGAAATGGCATCTCAGACTTAGCATAAGTAAGTCTGTTCATTCAGCTGTTCATTCTCCACATTTCAGGACTCTCTGTAGTGGGTCCTAATATTTGAAAAGGTTAGCAACTTTCACTCACTCCCAATTCATCTTGTCCGTATGTTCAACCTATAAACAGTACGTCACTTTTTATTATTTTACTTATTTTATATTTGTTAACTGGGAATGTCCAGCTAGGCAAATAGCCCCTTTTCAGTTGTATCATGAAGAAAAAAAATGTTACATTGGTAAAAACTTACAGATGGGAGAGTAAATCAATAAATCATTATTTACAGATTTAGTATTAACTCACAGTATTAACTCACAAAGAGATATTAATAGTTAATGGGTGTTGATGTGCATACATTTGAGGGCTATATTGCTATAGAGTTATATTCAGTTCTGTTTAACAGCTGCATAATGTAACAAGTCTGTACAGAGTCATTTAAACTAGCCATGATAACATTCTGAGTGACATAGTTTTGCAACAGTCAGTATGGGTACCTCATGTTGAAACCCTTGTTTTGATTCATGATTAAGCTGTATTCCTTCTGGAGTTTGTTGTTGTACTTACATGGGTTTCTGCTTGGATCTGTGGTTTCATTCCATTCTCAAAAGTCACACTGTCAGGTTGACTAGCAATGCGTCATCGGTGTGCGTGTGTGTGTGTGTGTGTGTGTGTGTGTGTGTGTGTGTGTGTGTGTGTGTGTGTGTGTGTGTGTGTGTGTGTGTGTGTGTGTGTGTGTGTGTGTGTGTGTGTGTGTGTGTGACTTTTGATAAGCTGCTATCCCGTTTGATGTGAGATCCCACTTTGCTTTCATTCATTGATGGAACAGACTCTGAATTGGAATCACATGAATATAAAAAAATTGTAGGTGGATGGATGGATGGACAGATGGATGGATGGAATGAAGCACTAAAATATACTGAAAAAAATATTAAAAAATGAATACCTCTTTTTGTGTCTGATTGCGTTTAGTTTGCCTCTATGGCAAAGATAAATCTATCACTGAACAATCTTATCTAAACGTATGAAGATTGTTAATATTAATAGAATCTTTCGGATAAAAACTGTCATGATAAAAGGCGAAGATGGGAGAAACTTAAAAGAAGCAGAAAATATTAGAAACAGGAGGCAGAATTATATAAAAAGAAACTATGTAAGAAGGGTCCTAACATCACTGATACATGCAAAGATTAATTTTCTGATCTAATAACCTGGACAGTGAAGGAAATATACTCTAGAAAGGTGTGTTAATAAGAAAGCAGCAGAAAGTAATGGAATTCAAAATAAAATGTTTAAAATATTGATAAATGATACTGTTACAGTGTTTCTTGGAAACTGACAGAAAAATTGTGAAAACGCAGCAGTGGCCATTAGACTGGAAAAGGTCAATTTATATTCCACTCCAAAATTATTAAATAATTGTACTTGATTCACATGCTAGCAAGGTAATACTTAAGAGCCTGCAAGATAGACTCCAGAAATATATGGACTGATAACTGCCAGATGAATAAGTTGGTTTTAGAAGAAGAGGCATCGAGTGATCAGAGTGTCAGCACACAATGTATAATGTAAAGCCAAGGGAGTTCCAGGAAAAAAAACGTGTTTCTGTGTTACTGAAAATTCTAAAGTCTTTGACTGCTAGAAACATAAAAAAACTGTGGCAAGTCACTAAAGAAATGTAAATACTAGGTAACCTTATCTTCCACATGAGGAATCTATATACAGAGGAAGAATCAAGCGTTAAACCCAGATATGGAATAACTGACTAGTTCAGCACTGGGAAAGGAGCATAACAAGGATGTATATTTGTCACCGAACAAATTCACTTTATATGTTGAATATGTCAAGCAAAAGAGTGAATTAGAAGAATTAGATCCGAGAATTAAAACTGCTCAGATATGTATTAAACTCAGATATGCAGATTATAACTCCCTGATAGCTGAAAGTGAGGAAGGGTTGAAGAGTTTGTTGATGAAGATGAATGTAGGATGTACAAACTAAGTTTTTGTTCAGTATTAAAAATTATGTCATCCAGCCCTATGAGTTCTTTGCCAGTAGACCATAAAGGATTGGTGGACTAACAGATTTGATTCCCCTGGGCTGGCAGATTTCACCGAATATGATGATTGTAGTCATGAAATTAAAATATGTTTATGTTTTGTAAGGAAAGTTATGGCAAATCTGGGTAAGATTTTAAGGATCACAGACATCACATCGCCAACAAAGATCCATACAGCCAAAGTTATGTTTTTCCCAGCAGTAACATATAGCTGTGAGAGTTGGACTATAAGTAAGGCTATGGGTCAGAAAAATCAATGCTATTAAAGCATAATGTTGGAGGAAAAGTTTTTAAGATTTAATAGTCGGTTATTTAAAAAAATAATCAGTAAAGGTACAACTAAGCTAAAATAGTAAAGTAATAAAATGGGTCAGATAAATGGTGAAAAAAAAATCACTGCACTTGGACGCCAGACATTAAATGTTTAAATGATTTAATGTAATAGTTGGTTAGCACAGACATTTCTACTTAGTGCCACTATTTTGATGCAGCAATGAATATTTAGTCTATACATAATGGCATCTCTCATTTTGTTGGAAAGGCCAAGTTAGTATTCTTTTGTTTAGATAAAGATTAAGTTAAAGACATACTCAGAGAAGGCAAACAGTGACTTTTTTTTATGATTGCTCAGTTGGTTACCGGAAACAATTTCTTTGAGAAATGCACCAAAATGAATGATGTTATACACTTAAAGAGACTGTCTCACACACTCAGCCTTCATCTCTGCAAAGCTGATGAAACATACTTTGAACTGGCATTATTTCATTGTGAGATAGAGTCCTTGCTTCTCTCAAGTCCTGTCACATGACTTGGCTAATATTGGTATCTAACAGTATTCCTTTAAAACTGCAGTTTTTTTTGTATTATAATATTAATTAATTGCACAATTCTGCCCTTGTTTTTCATGCATAATCTTTACAAAATACCACCTACACTCAAATGTTTTATTTTCTGAAGGAAGAAAATCTCTCAAGAAAGCTGCACCAGATGTGTAGAGTGGTTAATATGTTGTCAGAGACCTGCAGACTGTGTAAATACTGATCAATACTTACATAGTGCTTTAGTATTTAGTCGCTCCTTATGTTACCAGTTTAAATACTAATGGAAAACTCAGACACAAAAAGAGGTATCTATTAACTAGAGAATATATATATATATATGTGTGATGTGTGTGAGTGTGTGTGTGTATATATATATATATATATATATATATATATATATATATATATATATATATATATATACACATATATATGGGTCTATATTAGAACACCGAACATTCAAAATTTCGAGTGTTCTAATATCGAACCCTATGAATCGAAAATTTAAAACATCGAACATTCAGAACAGCAATTTTTTTCCTAGGGAAAAACTTTGCTGTTCCAAAACACATACACACAACACAAGCACACCAAACAAACAGCAATCCACACACATACACCTAAACTCTTACACCTAACCCTACACTAAACTATACATACACCACTAACTATCCACTTACCTTAACTCAACCCTAACCCTAAGGTCCATCACTATCGCACAGCCACCTCACCCGCACCGTAACCCTAACTCACCCACCCTGCCCTAACCCTCACGTCCACACAATCGCACACTTACCTGACCCGCGCCCTAACCCTAACTCACCTAACCCACCCTAACCCTCACATCTACACAATCGCACACTTACCTGAACCCGACCCATAACTTTCCACCACAGTGCTGAAAATACTGAAGCAACAGAAATGGACAACCAAATTCTTTCCCTAGGAAATAATTCAGTTTTCTGTTTCTTCGATATTTTCAGTGTTTGCTGAAAACGGGTTGATATTAGAACACTCGAAAATTTTGAACGTTCGGTGTTCTAATATAGACCATATATAGAAATATATATATATATATATATATATATATATATATATATATATATATATATATATATATATATATATATATATATATATATATATATATATATATATATATATATTTAACATGACTGTGTTACATTCGTAAGTGCAAAGTATCACACATTAAGGACCATCATTAATTATAGCCAACAAAAAAATCATACTGTTGAAAATGAGAATATTTAATACTGCTCACTGAAATTTCAACACTGAAATCCATAATTGTATTGTATGATGCCGTGTAACCTACAAGCAGTGAAGTATCTGTGTATTTAATTTCATTATGTTTTTCACCTCCAGTCTCATGACACACATTTCACTCAGTATCGTGCATTGTATTGCATATTCTTGTGAAAAAAATTCAAGAGATATGAGTGTTCCAGTGCTGATTCATTACAAACAACATTATTATGAGATCCTTACATTCTGTTTTTTCAAGAGAATAAGTTTGGATGGAAATCATTCCACGCAGACAAGAACAGATTAAACATTTCCAAAGGATAATTACATAACAGCGAAGTGACACATGGCATGAGGTGCTTAGGGTGTTAGTTTTGTAATAGGTGCTGAAATTTAAATGGAAATGCATCAAGGAAAACACATATGTAGTAGTGAAGTATACAAAAAATCAACATTAAAAGCCGTGCTTATAAAGGGCTATCAGAGTTTCCTAGGTTCATAAGTTCATAGATAGGTACTAGGCTATCGGCCCAAGGGCCTATACAAGCCTAGCCAAAAAGGTACCCTGGCTTTCGCCACCCAAGAAAATTATTTTCCTGTGCCCCTGTCCAGCAGAGCCATAGAGGTGATCCCCGGGTGAGTTTTCTATTTCCCATCCAATCATCAAGATTTTTCTTCAAGAGTGGTAATGAGGAGCTTTGTTTGATAGAGTTAGGTAGTTTGTTCCAGAGAATGGGAAGTCTCTGGGACAGGAATCTATCCCTCCAGCATGTTTTGTTTATTGTGGTGACAAGGTTTAGCTCCCTAGAGCGAGTAGCTCAGAGTGATTGGGATTTCTTTAAGTGGAGCATGTCCAACAGCTCTGGGTTTGACATAGTTTTGTATGTTAGGCAGAGATTGCCTCTGAGTAGGTGATATGCGATGGAGTAAAGCTAGAGTTTTTTTAGACGGTCTGCGTTGGGCATCTGTTTGAGGCCAGTAATTCTCTTTGTAAGGTATTTCTGCAGCTTTTCCAGTTGTTGTAGATGTCTTGTGAGGTGCATACCAAAAGGGGCGTTGTACTCTATAATGGCTCTAATGAGTGATGAGTAGAGAGGAACAATGACCTCTTTTTTCCTGGATGAGAAACCTTTTGTGATGAGGTGTGCCACATAGAAGGATTTTCTGACTACTGTGGCAATGTGATTATCAAAGGAGAGACTACTATCCACCTGTGTCCCAAAGTCTCTTATCACACTTTTGGTGTTAAGTAGACTACCACCTATGTGGTAGCTTATTGGTGCAGAGTTTTACCAAAGGGGATGACAATGCACTTTTTGGCATTGAGCTTGAGGCCATGGCTTTGACACCAGGCATCTGTCTCAGTGAGGCCCTTTTGTATGATGTTCACATCGTTAGGAGTTTCAATTATGGCTACTAGTTTACAGTCATCTGCGAACTTCATTAGCCAAAGACCTTCTGTGTTAGCCTGTACTTCAGAAATGTAGATACCAAACAGGAGAGGACCCAGGACTGAACCCTGTGGTACTCCACTTGTCACTGGTCTAAAGTCAGATTTGGAGTCTGCTACTTTCAGAGTGTGGGTTCTGTCAGTGAGCCAGTTGGCAACCCATCGTGTGACATAGGGATTTATACCTAGTTTAGTGAGTTTATCTATAATTCCAGAGTGGGGGATGGTGTCAAAAGCCTTGACGAGATCTAGATAGGCTGTGTGAACCACCTTACCCTCGTCTACGGCTTTAGTGATGGCTTCAAAGAAGTCAATTAGGTTTAGGAGACATGATCTGCCTTTTACAAACCTGAACTGGGTGGGGTCCAAAGTTTGGAGATTACTAACATCTTTCTTTATAAGCTCCATGATGATACATTCCATGGCTTTACAGACCAGGCTCGTTAGGCTAATGGGGCAGTAGTTCCTGGGGGTCTGTTGTGGCTCCCCCTTTGTGGAGTGGGATAACCATCACTGTGCACCATTCAGTGAGCACAAAGTCTGAGGTGAAGCTATGATTGAACATGGTGCTTAGGTGGGGTGCCAGTTCATTTTGTAGTTCATGTAGAACGCAGCCTGGGATGTTGTCAGGTCCCATGGATGCTATGTTCCTGGCTTTGGAGAGTGTGTTTTTTACCTGTGCAGCCATGATTACAGGAAATTTGCATTCTTCTGGTATAGAAATGGGCCCTTTAGGGGGTGATTGGAGGGTAAAGTTAGCACTGAACCTATCTGCCAGGATGTTGGCAATATCAGTTGGTTCTGTATATTTAGTGCCATTGTGCTGTAACTTAGAGCAGATCTGAGTATTGCCATTGAGATTCTTGACATATCTATAGAATGCTTTGTCATTGTTTTTAGAATCAGTGGCGATTTTGTTTTCATAACTAGCTTTAGAGGATTTTCTGAGGGATCTCAGCTTCATACTGAGGGTGACCAGGGAGTTCTTCCAGTCATGGGATGTTACTCTTTTTTGCAACAGTTTCTTTCTTCTGTTGTAGAGTTTGTTTATGGCAGGGGACCAGCAGATTGGTTTCCTTTTTTTGGAGGATAGCATCTTGGTTCTGTTAGGGATAGCACGATCCATGCACTCGTGTAAGTGCTTATAGGTTCATAGGTAGGTACTAGGCTAATGGCCCAAGGGCCTACGTAAGCCTAGCCAGCAAGGTTCCCTGGCTTACGCCACCCAAGAAAGTTATTTTCCTGTGCCACTGTCGAGCAGAGACACAGAAGTGATCCCCGGGGTGTATTTCCTATTTCCCATCCACTCATCAAGATTTTTCTTGAAGAGTGCTAATGAAGAACTTTGCTTGACATAGATGGGTAGCCTGTTCCAGAGTATGGGAAGTCTCTGGGATAGGAATCTATCCCTCCAGCATGTCCTGTTTATTGTTGTGACAAGGTTTAGGTCCCTAGAGCGTGGAGCTCGGAGGGATTGGGATTTCTTTAGGTGTAGCATGTCCAACAGCTCTGGGTTTGACATAGCTTTATATGTTAGGCAAAGATCACCTCTGAGTAGGCGATATGCTACAGAGTAAAGCTAGAGTTTTTTTATAGTTTCTTATAAAGTGCATTTGTGTAGGATTCAGCAGTCATACCTCTATTGTCCGTTTGCATGGGTGTTGTGAAGTTTGCCACTTCTGTCTTAAGCATGAAGTTGGCTTTGGAGAAATGTTTTACGGTGGTTTCCCTAATGGGGGTTGGGGGCGGGATGTGGATATCTAGGCTGATTAGCTTGTGGTCGGATCTGACCAACAAGAAATTGACCTCTGGTGTGGAACACCAGTCGCCCATGTTGGTAATGACCAGGTCTAGGATATTGCTGCCCCTGGTGGGGGTGTGGATAAGTTGAACAAAGGCACTGGAATTTATGAATTCCAGAAAACGTTGAGCAACAGAGTTGGTACATGAATAGTTTTCCCAGTTAATGGTGGAATAGTTGAAACTGCCCATTATTAGGGTGTTGGGTTGTACCCTAATATTTTCCAGTGTATTAAGAAATGAGGAGTGGGAATCCTGGGGCATGGTGGGTGATCTGTAGCAAGTTACAATTTGGATTGCGGTCTTGTCCAGAGTTAGTTGCACTTGGATAATCTCGGATGCATTATGCTGAGCAACTAGCCTGGAGGTGTGGATATCCTTAATGAATATGGACATACCTCCACCTTTAGTGTTTCGATCCAGGTTAGGTGGCCGAAAGGTGTGGTATGAATTATAGCCTGGTAATGCAGGGGTGCTCTCTGAAGCCTTGAACCAGGTCTCTATCACTGCACAGATGTCGATGTTCTCCATTTTAAGGAGTGCCTTGAGTGAATGCATTTTGAGATTTAGACTTCTAGCATTGAGTAGCATTACCCTCAGATTTTGCTTGCTTGTACCTGCTATGGTGGTGAATTTCTCATTTGAACCTTGCCTAAAAAAGGCACTGAAGGGGTGGCAAGAGCCTTAGCCGTACCCAGAATCCCAAGGACGACAGGTGCAGGCCATCTCTGGCAAAACATCGTGGTCTGTCGATTATGTCATCCGAGGCAGACAGATACTGGATCCCCTTTGAATGACACCAGAAGCTTAGCCAATTGTTGAAGTCAATCATTTTGTCCTTGTACTGTGGTATCATTCTGGGTGATGGCAGGATGCTACTCAGGGCTAGGGTCATACCTGCCTGGGCTACAAGATCTGAGACCTCCTCCATGTCTCTTTTCATGTAGTCCAGGGAGGTACGTCTCAGGTCATTCACACCAACATGGAAAATGACAGAGTCATATTGGTACTTGTAGTGGAGTGATCTGAGTGTGTACATTATGTGGTGGACCCTGGCACCTGACAGGCAGCTGACAGTAACTTTCCCATTGTTTAGCCTGGTGAGTGGAACATCAGTGTGCCTGACTATAGAGTCACCTATGACTAGAGTGTTTGGTATGTTGTTATGCCTCATGGGCTGTAGTTGAGTGGCACACTGAGTTTGTGGGCGATATGCCATTTGGGTTGTGTTGGGGGGCTAGAGGTTGCATGTGTTTCTGCTTTGGAGTTCTCTGTTGCTTAAGCAGATTTTTATTGAGGGCCTATGTGAATGTAGGTGTGTGTTTTGTGTTGCTATGTGTGAGTTTTGGTGGTGTAGGTTTTGAGGGACTATGTGATGTGTGTGGTGTGGTGCAAGTGTTTACCTTCTCCTCTTGACTGTCTAGTCCAGTCTTGGGTGAAGAGAGCTTTGCTTCCAGTTTGGCTATATAAGTACATCTCTCACAGGTTGTAGTGTTGGGTGGTAGGAGGAGAGTGTTGTCTGTGTTTATGCCGTTTAGTCCATGTATCAGGCCTGTGCAGACTGTGCTATATTCATAGGCGCAGTGGATGAAGAATTCATAAACAACCTGTCACCTGCTCATTGTAGTGCAGAAACTACGGTGTACTACCTTGGGCAACCTCTTAGATAGTGCAAGGGCATAAAGACAAAGCACAGGACACTGGGTGCTAAGGCATCACACTGCATGAGTAACAGGTACTCAGTAACAGCATTTTGGGTGCCTGTTTCATGGTGCTATACTCAGTGCAGTGTCACAATCCTCTGCTATGGTACCTCATCCCTTAGTGTGGATGTCAGAGTAGAGACTGCACATGTTGTGCTCAGTGCAGTGTCACAATCCTCTGTTATGTTACCTCGTGCCCTGTTGTGGATGTCAGAGTGGAGACTACACATGCTGGGATCAATGTAGTGGCAACACCAGTGGCCAGCATAGAGTACACCAAGCACTAATATATGAAAATTAAGACATAAATACTCAGTTCAGACTGGTTTCGGCTAACCAGCCTTCTTCAGTGAAAAAGCACTGGTTAGCCGAAACCAGTCTGAATAAAGTATTTATGTCTTAATTTTCATATATTAGTGCTTGGTGTACTCTGTGCTGGCCACTGGTGTTTTTACTGTGTATGGTCTGGCCGTGCATTCTCCGTACGTGCAGAGCATTGGGTTTTATCAATGCAGTGGCACAATCCTCAGCTATCCTAAACAGTGCAGTTTACTGTGATAAGAGGGTATGGTAGAACAGCACTGTTGCATTGCATGAGCAAGACATATACAGGCTGCATAGTGGAATTTACAGCACAGCAAAGGTACCATAACAGAGGGTCATTGCACTTTGGTGACCACATCAGTAGAGTGTCCTGCATGAGTGCTTCTGTGAACTATGCACTCTTGCCTAGAACTAACTGATCATTAAGTGGTTGTTGTAGGGTTGGCATTCAGATGAGGGAAACATGCAGCTGCAGAGGTCATACAATGGTCCACATACAGTGCTGGGATTTACATGACTCGTATTCACTATAAAGGGTTCATTATTTTTATAGGATATGCCACTAGAGTGATGCAACATACATAGACACTGTGGACATTTCTCCAGACATAGTCTCACACTCAAACACATACACACACACACACACACACACACACACACACACACACACACACACACACACACATACACACACACACACACACACACACACACACACACACACACACACACACACACACACACACACACACACACACACACACACACAGCTAATGCTTTGAGTATTTTTGCCTGGGTATCTTTCTTTCTGCCTCAGAATCAGTATGGTCAAAATATACATCTAGGAAAAAACATAAATGTCTGTGTAGCAGTGCCGAGAGGAGTAAACTTCAGGAAATATATGAGTTTCAGAAATCTTGTTACCCATGCCAGAGTAACATTTAGCATTTCAATCTTATTAGGCCTTTCTACTTCATGCATTATGTCAATGCCCTGATAACTGACTCTCTTGTATTAAAACTGTGCAAATGTTGTGCAGAAACCCACTTTTACCACCTAAAGTTGTGCTGTTACTGGGCACAATATCTATTTCTTGCATGCTAATGTTTTGTTTTCACATCACATATGAGTCTGGTGTTTCTACCTGTCTGTGATGCTGCATCTAGGGGTGGGGTTTTATGTGCATTTGATGCTACTGCCTTTTAAATCATTCATGTTTGACGGCTGTTTTGTAACTTCTGCCTGTTTAACTATATTTCACTTCTGTAGTATGATATCTACTTATGTGTTTTAGTCCCTGATATGTCAACATTTCAGACAAGCAGGGACTTTGATATATGCTTTGTTGCTCATTTGCATAGGAGTAATGCATCACATAGGTTGGTACAGGATAACATAATTTGGTTCTAATAATTCTGCGCTGTTAACTTTGAATAACATTTGGTCTTTCACAGGACCTCATTTTGTACACTAGCCCTACAAAGTTAGCATTCTGTTTAAGAAGATACAGTCTCCATGACAACTATTTTTGCTTTCTTACATTATATGTCTTTTTGTGGAAATCCATTTCAGATCTGAAGCTCCTCTCTCATTAATACCTAAATTTAATGAATAGCCATATGCTTCCATGACTAGGGAGTAGAATCCTATACATTTGAAAGTACCATTTTAGTGAAAAGCATAACTGCAGGCATGGGGTAGTGAGCAGTAGATAGCCAAATTATCAGGCATATTCTCCTTGTCTTTTTCTTATAAACATGAGACGACTCAGAAGTCTAAGTACATTAATTATTTTTATAATAAATATGTCTCTGCATCGCAATTATAGTATCTGACAATTATGGGAATAACTTATTAGCATAAAAAGATGGGGTGATACATGAGACTGGCTTTTTATTTAGAATGCTTACAGACATCTTCAATAAAATTTGTTGAAAGAGTACGGAGTTATATTGTTGACATATTAAGCATTCATTTATGTTGACATTATATATGGATAAAAGGCCATTCAAGCTATGAGCAATCTGAAAACAGAAAAAACATTAAGTATAGGATGTTTCATAAATGAAGGATCAAAGCGCAAAATCAAGGGGTGCACCATTCATGCAAGGCAATTCAATCTTTTCTATTCTCTAGATAAATTCCCTGGAACGGGAAGCATACCCTTTGACATGGTCTAGCAAAGAATGACAAAGATAAGCTAGTATTAGTAACAAAAACATTCTCTGCAACCAATTCTTATGGTTAATACTCACTTTATTTTAGAAAATCAACAGAAAAGAAGAAATTCTCTACCTTTAGAAATGAGGAGGGGATAAGGCAAAATCAGATACAGTACATATTTAGTTTTAGCTTTAGCTCAATTCTTCAGTTTCTGCTATATTGCAATTTACAAGAGCAAGACAATAGTTTAAGGAAGTTGACAACCCACACATTATAACAGTCCAACAGCCTTTCTAGCTTATAAACAGTAGCATAGCAGCACACTGCAGAAACAGTTCTTTTCTGCCTCTCTAGGTTTATGGTAACAACAGACTTCTGTCTTTAGATTAAAAAACATATATTCTCCAATGTCTAAATAATTAATACCTAGCAAGTGTCCTTCCTTATGCCAGAATATTTTTGTTAACTTCTACAGCTACACTTCCCCACTCAGTGATCTTGATTGAGATTCTTCTAGTAAATGCCATAGGAATCTTATGCCCTCCACTATTAATATGCAGCTCAAGACAGGCTGCTTCCAGTTAGTTACCTAGGAGAACTGACTCTTTCTGAACCTGTCTTTCTACAGGGACCACTTTCCATTTCAATTCATTAACTTATCCCCTGGGAAACACCATCCCACTTATTGTAGATAGGTAGATGGTAGATAGTGTCTCCATGTGCCATCCAACTGTAGTCACCATGTCACAAAGTTTAAATGAAAAAAAATAATGTTACTGCCTGCAGGCAAATAAGAGTTTTAATATATAAGGTAAAATAAACCCTTATTCTAGATACAATAAACTCAAAACTGCCATTAAAAAAATTAACACAAGTTATGTATACAGTTTTGGTATTTCAGCAACTATTAAATTTTTTATGGTTTGGGAAAATATGTCTTCAGGTAGGATTTTAAGATTCCAAAGGTAATTATTTTTGAGTATGAATGAGACATTTAGTAACACAGCCATGCCATACTTTTTATGTAAGGTAGAACATTTTGGCCTTGATGCAGATTTTGTAAATTAGATTCATGCATGGTTACTAGAAAGAAAATTAAAAATACATCTGAATTGTCAGGTTAGAAAGAAATTAGTTTATCTTCAACAAGTTCTGTTTAACATCATAATTTACGACATTAAAATTCCACAAGGCTATTGAATAATCAGATATACCAATACATCAAAACAGTAACAACTGGAATCTTTAAGATAGACAAAAACAAGTCTCCAGAACTATTGGCCACCATTAAAGGAGAAAAGTTACCATCTAGCAAGATTACTGACGAAAAGTTCCTTAGCACTACTAGCAGGCAAACAGAGAAACATTTAATTTTCTGTATCAGAAGCTATGAAAATGCAGGCATTGTTGAGATGCTTCAATCACACTCTCCTGCTGTGTTCAATTGTTTGAGGACTTTAATAACAAATTGCTTGAACCTGAAGAATAATATTAAGAAATGTCTTAACTGATCAATGATTATGACAGCTACATAATTAACCTACCAGATTAATTTATAAGGCAGTAAAACATATACTCTTTGACCTAATAATAGCAAACATCATTCCAGCTCTGTTGGCATAGAGATGGAAAGCCCTGACTACATCCCAGACAACCTGAGTCTAACTACCAGCTTAGATGCATGTAGAAGCTGGTAGAGTAAGAAAAATTGAATTAGATATGCTGTCTTGTATTTCTGAGTTGTGGGCACATGTTTGTAGGATCACAATGTAAATGGAAAGAAATGTGTGCAATGAGCTCTTTCTAAGAGATGGGGCAGTTTGTGAGCTTAAATTGCTCAAGGAATTGAATGACAGCCTCATGCTACACATACTGGCTGTCCTCCTGAAACATTTACTGGGTATGCTTGGAGATGTTACAGATAAAGCCATAAAACCCTATCTATTCAGACACATCTGATGGCCTTCCACCTCCTGTTTCTGCTCATCCTTGTCTCAGGAATGAATGGGATGCAGAGCTCTAATCTGGGCAAAGAATGCATCATTAGGACAACTGGGGGGGGGGGGGCTGATAGAAAGCTGTGTTCAAAGAAGAAACAAGCAAAACCTAAGTTGCACCCCCAATGCCTTGCCTCTTTTATTGTCTATCTTCAATACCTCTCAACTTCTTAGAGCAAGAAATCTGGACAACACCATCAATAAAAGTGGGACAAAAGCCCAAAATATGGACACTTTTTAAATACTGCTCTAACAAACTTAGAAAGTTGATAAAATAATAGGTTTTACATTAGCATGTATTTTCTAAATTATATGAACTCTGAAACCCAAATGTTTGTCATTAGTTTTTAACTTCAGTCTTTAATGATTTGCTACTAATTTGCCAGAAAACCTCAATTTTATGAAAACCGGACCAAAAATATGAGGCAAAAATCTGGACATTCTGTGAGAATCTGTGCAGTTGAGAGGTATGCTACCTTCACCTCCCTCTTTACCATTTTCCTATATTATTCTCATTATCAGACTTTCAGCATAAGCATTCCTCCTCAAAAACATCTTTTTTAGGACAAAAACACCTCATAATATCTCATAACTAAACGTCCATCTAAAAGTCTTGGATTGGACATTTATTCTTCACTGCTCAGAGACAGTAAACAAAGGAAAAATGCTTGCAGACATCTTTTACCATCTACAAAGCACCTACTTTCACATTATAAAAAAAACTTCTAAAATCCAAAACCAATAACTGTCCTACTACTGAAAAAACCCTTCCTAAACTCAGGGACTAGGCTTGTGCACAGTGGAAACAGCAAAACAAATCTGAAACCCAGGACAACTTTGTCCTGCAAGCAATACCTTCACTGAAAAGGGTCTGCTGATATATCTAATTTATAAGAAGGCTCAAATACTTGTTAAAACAAATCAGTTACCAGGGAGGAATCCCATGCAAAACCTGTTTACTCAGCACTTCTAATTCTACCAGTGGTGCTTCCTCATCGACCAGGCCACAAGTCCAGCTTTCCTTTTATTATATTTGACCTGCTCGCAAACAGAGACATGCATACACAAACATACATGCACACTTGCACACTTTATGCATTCTCTCTGCTTTTGTACAACAAAGAGAAAGAAAATAAAAGACCTGCTTGAAAAAAATTCCTACTGACAAATCTTCAAATCTTCAGTCTTTGACAACATCACAACCCCCCATCACAATACATACAGCTGTTCACTTTACAGAGATATAGCTACTACCATAAAAAACAATAAAACGATTCCCTAAAATATAAAAATGGAGGTCTTCCTCAAACTTTAGACCCATCTTCTTTTTACCCAAATGTCAGCCCTGCATAGGAACTGGTTGAGCCCTAACACTGCCTACTTATCAAGTGCTTACTGTGAAATGGATGGATGTACGTTATTCTTCTATAAAGCATGTTTGAACAGTAAAGTAATATTTATTCTTTTCAACATGACTTGTTATTTCGGCCTCCATTTATTCTATTGTTATTACTTACACTTGACTAGGTAGTTAAACTATCTCTAAACATCACACTGTGAACTTAAATGACTCGCTCAATCACTTAGTACATAGTAGGTAGTAAAGGAAAACAAAATGTAAAGCTGCTAAAGATTTTCATTCAGAATTCACTGTGTTAAATTACCTGCACTATATTTCCATTCCAGCACAAGGGAATTGCAGTTCTTTTTCATTTGTATATATATGTATATATATATATATATATATATATATATATATATATATATATATATATATATATATATATATATACCTCATAGACATGAAACACACTAAAATTGCCATTGCAAACAGGTTAATAAACATATCAACAGTAAATGGATAAAACATAAAATAAGCAACAACAGACATATCCATATAGCAATTACTTTTATAGGCAGCCTTATGCTGCTCTTTATCTTTCTTCCTTAAAATATAAGCAGCATTAAATCCCTCCACTCACTCTGAACAAAACACAAAGTTTATGAAGCAGCAAATCATCCCTCACTTCACAACTGCTGTAACCAGGGCTTTTTTTGTGATGACTGCAACAAAGAAAGTTTGTTTTTTGTTTGTTTTTGTTTTGGTAAGGGCATTCTAATTTAAGAACAAAGATGAAAACAGGTTACAAACACCTGTCGCGTTTATGCAGCCAAATGTTTACATCTTCATCTTCGGCGTGCATGGAATTTGAATTGCAGAAGACATTTGGACTGCGGACCATGAATGGACAAATAAGAGGTATGTGTGTGTGTGTGTGTGTGTGTGTGTGTGTGTGTGTGTGTGTGTGTGTGTGTGTGTGTGTGTGTGTGTGTGTGTGTGCAAGAAGGGAGGAGTGTGTGTGTGTGTGTGTGTGTGTGTGTGTGTGTGTGTGTGTGTGTGTGTGTGTGTGTGTGTGTGTGTGTGTGTGTGTGTGTGTGTGTGTGTGTGTGTGTGTGTGTGTGTGAGGGAGGTGGGGGGGATCATACCTCTCAGATGTCCAGATTTTCAAAGAATGTCCAGATTTTTGCCTCATATTTTAGTCTGTTTCTCATAAAATTGTGTTTATCTGGCAAATCACTGGCAAATCATTGAAGACTGGAGTCAGAAAATAATGGCAGATGTTTCAGCTTTGGACTTCATATCATTCAGAAAATTCATACTAATGCAAAATTGTTGTCCTGTCAGCTTTCTAAGTGGCTTTGTCCAGATTTCTTGCTCTAAAAGGTTGAGAGGTATAGGGGGTGTGTAAGAGGGAGGTAGGGGGTGCATGTGTCTGTCGTACCTCTCAACTGTACAAATTTTCACAGAATGTTCAGAATTTTGCCTTATATATTTTTTCCTAATAAAAATTGTCTTTTTTACAAATCACTGGGATGATGTAAAAATTAATGTTACTAAACAATGGCATGCATTTGAGATTCAGCCTTCGCATCCTTCAGAAAATGCACTCTAACACAAATCCTGTTATTCTAGCAACTTTCTAAGTTTATAAGGGCAATATTTAAAATGTGTCCCTGGTTTTGGGCCTTTGTCCCCCCAGTTATGACAGGCTTTGTTCAGATTTCTTGGGATAAGAAGTTGAGAGGTATGGCATGTGTGTGTGTGTGTGTGTGTGTGTGTGTGTGTGTGTGTGTGTGTGTGTGTGTGTGTGTGCGTGCGTGCGTGCGTGTGTGTGCGTGTGCGTGTGTGTGTGTGTGTGTGTGTGTGTGTGTGTGTGTGTGTGTGTGTATGTGTGAAAGGTAGGTAGCATACTCCTCAACTGCCCAAGTTTGTTTGCAGAATGTCAAGATTTTTGCCTCATATTTTTCTCTGTTCCTCATAAAAAGGATTGAAGTTGCTAAATGATATACATTTGAGTTTTAGACATCATATCTCTTACATACCTCACTTCCTAATATACCTACTGTAATATATATTACATTCTAGGTCTTCTCCTAATGCTGTTTGAATTTGTATACTTATTCTGTTATTAACGAGGTGTAACTATTTTTTCCTGTAGATATACACCTTGTTATGTCTTCTGTATACTGTATTTTAACATTGTTTGAAAATTCTCTGTATACTGTATTTTAACATATTGTGTAAAATTTTACTTACTGTGGAGCTTTCCTCCCCGGACCTCGCTGAAAATGGACCTGTGTCCAGTCGGACCATCCTAGTTAACAAATGTAAAATAAAAATAAAATAAATAAAATATCTTTTAGAAAAATGCATACTGACACAAATCCTGTTATTCTAGGAATTTTCTAATTTATGAGAGCAATATTTATAATCTGTCCATATTTATTTTAGGCTTTGTCCAGCTTTCTTGCACTAAGAGGTTAAGATGTGTGTATGAGACAGACTGAAATGCCCTAGTTAGGGTTAGCAGATTGTTAGTAATTTGCTTTGTCTCAAACCCTGTCACTTGGACTTTAAAAGGAGGAAATAAACTCCACGATGGGAGCAGATGAAGAATTACTGACAGTATCCTGACTGCCTGATGGAGACCAGAATGGGTAAGTGATTCGTTTTCCATTGTTGCCATTTTTTAATAAGCACGTACAAGGTCAGAGGGAGTTGTAGTTGTAGTATCCACAGTGACAGTGATACATCATGTTGCTTTTGCTTAGTGTACGTAGTACTATTGTAATGAGTTGTTGTACTGTATTATCATTAAGTTTGTTCATGCAGGCTTCTCCATGCCCTGATCACGTTGAATGCTCAAGAGGTAAATCTTAAATGTGATGATAAAAGTCAGATAGTAGAGGTGTGTCGTAATATGTATTTCTGTATAACTACTATAGATTTTTTGCAGTGCAGAATATCTCGGCTGATCTTGTAAGGATTTCTTGAAAGTATCTGCTCTTATAAAGAGAATTCGGTCTTCTTAAGGGACCAGCAGGAACATGACTAGTTGTTTTCTGTCATGTGTTTAGCTTGGTTCGTTAGATTGTGTCTCTCATGCTTGTTAGATTGAAAATGATACCCTTAACTGAATGGCAAAAATAAACTAGCTGCATCAGCTTTAATGTTTTTAATAAATTCTTAAAAGTTTTTAGCATTCATTAAAAACATTAAAACTGATGAAGCTAGTTTATTTTGGCCATTCAGGATATAGCAGGAACTGTTCAAAACAATGTAACTGGGGCAGCTGGACCCGTCAGCCCAAGGAGAATGCAGGTAAAATTTAAAATTATTTATTATTTGTTATCCACTATCATCCTTAATAATTTGCAGTGAGAAATTACTACAATTCTTGCATTATTAACTGAGAAGATTTTATTTTTTTTTCAGGAAAGTGGATTTGGAGAAAAAAGAAGTATTTTTTTTTTGGGGGGGTGGCTTGACCCAAACACAACATATGCATACACCACCTTTTTGTTTACAAAACAGCACTGGTTGTAAACAAAATCACCATAACAGAAAAAAGGGGAACAGAACAGCAGTTCAACCAAACACCTCTTACTCTGACCATCAGCCTGCCAAGGCAGGCAACCCCCCATTTACATACCTTAACCAGATCTTGCAGAAACAGGGAATTATGCACATTAAACCAATCTAATACAAACTCACTTAGATGAACCCGATCTTTTCTATGCCATCTGGAATCTCTGTTGTCAAAGTCCCTGTGATCAATCACGTACAGACCTAAACCACATAATACCTTAGAATCTCTGATTCAAAAAACGCCTAGCTCTTTCAACATCTTGTGGGTAGGTTTGGCACAATGGTTAAGGTCTTTACATTATACATATAAGATACAGGGTTTGATTCTAACATTTAGTTGTTGACTAAGCTTGTAATAATCAACACAACAATAGGCTAGTATTAACCCATGAACTTATCAGCATGTCTTCACACCAACCTTGATATAAGCTCCGACTACACTAATATCATCCCTGGACATCTCAGCCTTAAGATCACACCAACAATCTCAACTAATAACTTTTGCTTTATAGTCCAACCCAGATCATTCCCCTTAAGTGACTAACTAACATGCATAGAACCCCCATCACTGTCTTTATTGCTCCAGATTTAACAATGAGCTGCTTTCATCTTAGACCTCTAAATCAGTACTATGACACATCTCACCTGCCTTCATGTAGACTCAAAATGCATCCTCCAAGCCTTATTACTGCTCAGTTAACCACCTACTGTGACAGAGCTGATGTGCAACCATACAGTTTTCTAAATAAAGGCGTTATGAAAACAGTTCAGCAGTCTATAAAATCAGACTACTTAATTTTGCTTTGTTTTTGGGAGAGTGATGCCATGGTTGAATTCATCAAAGAGCCTTGGTTGTAGGCATCTCATTTGTAATATTTTCTTTAAGTTATTTATTTATTTATTCAATTTGGTAAGCAGGGTAGATCACTAATCCAAATGGACATGTTTCAGTCTCGAGACAGACAAACATAAATGATACTAGACAAGCCAGTTAAGAAGATGCATTATGAATACAAACAAAATGTTGTGTGCAGATAGTAATAAAGCAATAACAGTTGCTGAGTCTGAAATTGGTCAGTACTGATCAGGCACTATGCCGGCAAACAAATATAAATAAATAAATAAGTGATAATAATAATAATAATAATAATAATAATAATAATAATAATAATAAATTACAGAGTACTGAGGGCAATAGAAATGGGTCAACGGAGTAAGGAAGAAAGAATTAGCAGAAGAAGAGAGTTAAATAGTGAAGAGATACAGTACAAAGTCTAAAAGTAAGGAAACATAGAAATTAGCTATATACAGGAGGCATTTAAACATTAATTGCAACAACCAATCAAGCTTTCACATGCAAAATAATATGAGTGCTTTGACTTTTAACTGTATTCTAATTTGTGTACATTTAAAGCTTCTGAATATGACAACATTGATTATTTGTTCTGAATTACATAATGGTCTTTCTGAGTTAAACTCATATTACCTGAAATAAATAAATGTATCTTACAATGTAGCATGGAAAAAGGGTTTTCATCTCAGTGAAGGTGTAGCCTGATAGCATCATGTTTATTGCTAGAGGTATATGAGAGAAAAAAAAAAAACGCTTTAAATGACTCTGGGGCTAACAGAGCTAATCTCTGTCTAAGCATAGTATCGAGGCCCAAATACGGAGTTTGGAGGCTGTGCGATCCAGGAAACAGTGCTGGGGGCGTGCACGAGCCTCCCATCACTGCTCAACCACGGAGGTGATTGTGCAATGTAAATCACCTCATTTGCTGGTAAAAGCCATGCAAATGAGGTGATTTACAGATCCAGGAAGCAGACAGGCATCCATTTAAGAGCCGTGTCGGCATTACAAATATATGTGAGAACTGTCCGTGTACAATACTGCAAAATAAAAAAAAATGGGGATATGACAATTCAAAGTAAAGGATGTATTAGTTGCATCAGGTATGCCAGTGGCCAAAACTATGGCGACTGGCATGTAAAACTGATGCAAAACATGAAAATTCAAAAGTTAATTTTACGTGCACATATGCTATGTGCAAGCAGAGTGCAACGGTGCTCAAGCATGGGATCTGACAAAATATAAAATTAAAATATTAAAAGTGGATTATTTAAGCTAAAAGTAAAATGAATTCCCCATTATACTGGCTAGCATGCAGACTCATACAATGGCAGGTAACAGTGGTTGCTAAGGACATAGGCTGTCATGTCATGCTGTAACTAGGATATAGTTAATTAGGTGTATGCAAATTAGCTAAGTTTACTGAACAGAAAAATGGGCCACCTTGTCTGCAGGTACCTAACCATGTAAGAGCTATAATGTGGTGGTGTAGGAAGAAGAGGCAGCTGACATGAAAAGGGGGTGTGTCATGCATGGTGTAAACACATTGGAGCTTACAAACCCTTCAGTGTCCAAGGACACTGAAAAGAGGATCTGTAAATGGAATGGAATACAGAGGGTGTGTGACAGAAACTGTCACACACTCCCTGCATTGTGAAAGTGCCGTACGGCACTTTACATTAAAATAGTGTCCTCAGACACATACCTCTGAACCTCTTACAGCAAGAGGTCTGGACAAACACAGTACTAAAATTGGGGCAAAGGGCCAGAAATAGGAATAGTTTTTAAATATTGCTCTTACAAACTTAGAAAGTTGATAGAATGATAGGTTTTGATATATATATATATATATATATATATATATATATATATATATATATATATATATATATATATATATACATATATACACACACACACACATTTAAAATGATTGTATTTTTATATTTTTACACTATATTTGTATCATTAAAGAGCTGTATAGAAATGTATTGCTGAAATCATCACTGGTGAGTTAGCTTATTTTTAGAGTTCTAGTTCTACATGCAGTAGTTCATGTCAAATACCAAGACAGGTCATTTAGCCTTTACATGGGAAAGCATTGTTAAATATTTTTTTTATTTAATGATGTAGTAATTGATATTTGTTAACCAGGGTAGTGTAGCTGGTCCAAATTTCTAGTGTCAGTGGATATATGATGTGAACTCACTCATGTAAAAACAAGTGTCCTATACAATACAGTCAAACCCCACAGTAATGTAATCAAAGCACATAGGGGGACGTTATGTAATGAAAAACATATACACTAATAGTATGTCAGTAATGAGTAATTAATGTCCAATTCATACATTTATTTAAATGAAAACTGAGCAATGCTTAGCAGTGTTTAGGCGGTTTGAGCTTTGCTTAGAAATTTAATTCTAAGCAGCTTTCAAGCCCAGCTAACTGGATTTGTGCACTGCTAAGCAATGCTCAGCATTTCTGAAACCAGCTAAGCACAGCTAAGAAAGGGGGTGTGTTTGAGGCTGCTTAGCTATGCTTAGCTGGTTTCAGAAATGTGAGAGTGTTTCTGTCCAGGGGAGGGACCTTTCTACTCAGCAATGTTCACACTAGCTGCAACAGTTTTAAAGACTTGAAACTTGGGGAAATGGGGAAACAAAGGAAATAGCATATAAAAGACAGTCAATTATAAATGACTAATAAGGCCTCTTCCACTCACAGTGTGCCATTCAAACCCCTCTATAATGTAGCTGACAGGTGGAATGTATCATAGTCAGCCAATCACACAGGCAGCATCTACAGCACACCAGTATAAAGTATGCAGACACCCTTCAATCTGATTTTCCCACATAGCACCATTGGAGTACACACTTGGGAATTTTAACTGACCAAATAATAGGGGCTGCTGCTGCTGCTTTGCTACATCTCTACATGCTACAGGCTGAGGGCAGTGATGAGGATAATGCTGACAACCAGCCCAGACTGACGAGGAGAAAAGTGTTCGGACTCAGAGTAACCTTTCAGGGGCTACATGAGCTGGAGTTAGTAGACCGCTACAGGGTGGACAGGGACATACTTCAGCAACTCACCAAGCTCTACTGCTCTCACTTCAGAACCACAGCCAACAGAGAGGAACTCATCTCAGTGGAAACAAAGGTATGTGTAGCCTTAAGAATACTAGCTACAGGTACTTTCCAAAGACCTACTGGGGACATCATGGGAGTTTCACAGGCATGCACATCCAGGGCACGCCACAAGTTCCTGGATGTCATGCTAACACATGCCAGTGAGCACATTTATTTACTCCACATCCCTGAGGAGCTGACCAGCAGTATGCAACTCTTTTACTGTGTAGCACACTACCCTGAGATACTGGGTGCCATACACTGGACTCATGTGCACATCAAAGCACCACCCAGTGAAGAGGGTAGAGTCTACGTCAACCGTAAGGGCTATCACTCCATCAACTGTCAGGTCATGTGCAATGCCCAGGGCATTATCATCAATGTGTGTGCTGGCATCCCAGGCAGTTATCACAACTCCCACATCTGGCATGCCTCACAGCTGTACCAGGCATTTGCTGGGGGGACATCCCATATGGGCATCTCATGTGGGATGCTGGCTACACACTGGAACCATGGATGATGACACCAATCAGAAATGCACACACATACACACATACACACACACGCACACACGCACACACACACACACACACACACACACACACACACACACACACACACACACACACACACTCACACACACAAACACAGTGAAGAATGCCATAACGAGGCACACACACACAAACTAGGAACATCGTCAAGCACATTTTTGGGATGCTCAAGTCACGATTCCACTACCTTGACATATCAGGTGGAGCCCTGCAGTACCCCCAAGCCACATGAGCACCCTGTGGAAACAGCTGTGGCAGGAGCCTCACAGAGAAGGGACACACAACCTCCCACCAGTGCCAAGGTCACCACAGGTACAGGGGGACTCAGAGGAGGAATCCCCCTCAGCCTGTCCCTGTAGGCAGATGTAGGCATGCCCAGTACACCCTGACCTTGGCAAAGAGGCAATGCATTGCACATACACTTACACACTAGGGACCCAGGAACTGACACCTCTCTCTACCTCCCACACACAGTAAAAAGGATGCCATATACATTGCACTACCTATACCTTACTATGTATAGGCTGTGTACTGTGTGCAGAGTCAGTCCTGAAGCACTATCCTCACAACTGATGCTGCCACAAGGAAAGCCACCCTTCTTAACAATAAATGAATGGTGTAGTACATTGTGGTAGCATATGTATAGTATTGCTGCATGTATGCATGGGAATAGAGTGTGTTACTGGGATAGCAGCAGACAATAGACAGTTATGTGGGAAAACAGGCACACACTGCTTGGTTCTTCCCACCACACAATATGCAGTAGGCTCTGTGCCAACAAAATCCCCTGCACTTTGTGAGGGACTTACAAACAGCAGGGTCACAGGACAAATGCATGGATGTCAATGTTGGAGTCACATACATAGGTCTAAACCTCCAACAGCAGGAAAGCTGTACAACGCCATTAAGAAATGTGTGGCAAAGGTTCAAAAGCAGGCACATGCCATGAAGATTGCTCTTTCAAGCATCGAAAGTTGATGCAATAACAGCTGTTGCAGTAGCATGTGGTGCAGGCAAGAAGCCAGAAACTCAAATGTCTGTCATAACTTTCTAACTTCAGTCTTAAATGATTTCACTAATATTTGCCACACAACCACATGTTTAATGAAAAATGGAATCAAAATATGAGCCAAACATCTGGACAGTCAGTGAAGATATGTACAGTTGAGCGGTACGAACCCCCCAACACACCCTTGTTCACAGAGAACTGCAGTAACATGTATGTTTGTAAGGTAATAGCATCAGACCACACATTCCCAAGCCTGTCACAATCAACCTGATACCTTGTTCCAGTTCTACAATATGCGGGGGTCAATGTGCTCTGTATGTTTGTGGGTAATAGTGTCAGGAAGTACACATCACTTACTAGTGGCTGTTGTGACCTACTGGTCTAACTACAGGACTGTGGCTGTCAGGGTCCATGGTTCCAGACTGCTCCTGGCAACAAATCTGCATGTCAGCTACACAGTAGGAGTTATACAGACTGTCCAGAATAAATATATGTTACTGCTGGAAAGCTGGATGGTAGAGGGACAGGAGGCCACACATATGAATAGTACGCAGCTCTAAGTAATGTGCATGGTGCCTAGTACAACAGCAGGGTGGAATAGGTCAGTGTACTACCAGGATATAAAGGCTGCCATGTTACTGCATCAGTACTGACAAGTCAGTGAGCACCATCCATACCCCTGGAATTACATGGGATTCACAGAATGTCCACACCTATGCCTCCTATATCTGTTCTTCTTGTCATAACTTTGCATTTGCCTGGCAAACTATCTGTAAACAAAATTGGTTGATGTGAAAACATCAATGACAGACAGTTGAGAGTCTGACCTCATACCCATAAGAAAAGTAAAGCTAATACAAAAACCATCTACCAACTGTCTACATTTGGAGCAGAAGTATTAAGACTCTTGTCCCCATGTCTGGGCCTGTGTTCAACTGTCATCTATGTGCCTGTCCAGATGTGTATCTATAAGAGTTTGACAGCTATGGCCAAAAAGTAGCCTTATAGTAACAGTGCAACACAAGCCTTCTGTGGACCACAGCAGATGTATGGGGCACAATTATGGGCAACCTGCTAAAGATGTACAGTCAGAGGTGTGAAATCCATAACCCAGTGTGCGATGTTATGACTCCTACCCCAGTCACACCATAACTACAAATACATAGCAGCAAGTGTGGACAAATCCTGTGGCTGCAGTACACAAGGACCAATAGACACATATAAGGGGGAGGGGAACCAATGGCCACACAAACTTAGATTGTATAGACTAGAACAGTTTTTGCAGTACTATAGGTTCCCTGCATGGAATGGCGTCAGTAAATCAATGTCTGTCAGTGGTTTCCCACATTAATCTAGACCAATCTGCCACTGACATACCAGGAAATCACAGTGCTATGTAGAATATACCACACATATTATGGAAACCTTTGCTCAATCCAATGCACTCTGTACCCACCCCAGGATATGATTCACTTAATAAGGATAGCACACAGCCAGGAGATCTCTCATCCACTATATCACTGAATTTCTGGACTGTTTATACAAGATCATCAGCCAATCGGCTGTAGCACACAAAAGCCTGGACCAAAGTGCAGGTAGCTCTGGTCTGGAGTATCACTGTTACTACTGAAGATCATAGTGGGCATGCTCCTACACTTAGACAATTTCACCCCATGTCCAAACACACATCCCATTATAGATCTGTGTTGTCCATATATGCCTTTGTATACAGACAGCTTTGTACATGTTATCTGTCTCTCCCCACCCCTATCACACAGGGTTACCCTCATCTATCTGCATCTGTGAAGTGTCATATATATATATATATATATATATATATATATATACATATATATATATATATATATATATATATATATATATATATATATATATATATATATATATATATATATATATATATATATATATATTGTGTAATAGTAGTGATGTATGGGTTGTAATTTCACATCACCCACCTTATGTGTGTTCCTATATCATTTACCTTTACATCTGTATACAAACACCAAACAGGCCTATGTCTGTGTAATGGTCACCCATTTAATGGCCCTGATATCAGTGTCCTCTACAATAGTGGCCTGTCTGTCAGCAGCTACTGATGTCATCCACCCCAACAGCAGTGGCAGACACTCTTCAAATGCATAAGGCTTGTGGCGTATGCGATAAGTACATAGCACTATAGTACATACAACTAAATAGGTAGGGGTTCAAATCTTAGCACTGGCAACTGTGTGTGCATCTGAGTCTGTGTGTTTTTAGGTTATACCATTTTGAGGCCTGTTCCAACGAGTAACCCCCCCCCCCCATTGCCCCACTTTACAAAGGCTGCTGATGTCATTCACCTTAGAAGCACCTTTGGACACTTTTCCGCCATCTGAGCTTTGTGGCACATGTGATAAGTATGTAACACTATAATACAAACAACTACATAGGTAGGAGTTCTAATCGTGATGCTAGCAACTGTGTATTTGTAGGTTATATCATGTTGAGGCCTGCTCCACCCCAGTAAACTCCCCATTGCCCCACTTTACAAGGTCTGCTGATGTCATTCACTTTAGAAGCACCTTTGGACACTCTTTAGCCAGAAAAGCTTCATGGCACCTGCGATAAGTGTGTAGCAGGTTTCTAATCTTGGTACTGACAACTGAGTGTATGTCTGAGTCTCTGACTTTGTGTGGGTGTGTTTGTAGGTTATACCATTTTGAGGCCTGTTCCACCCAATAACCCCCCCCCATTGCCCTACTTTACAAGGGCTGCTGATGTCATTCACCTTTGAAGCACCTTTGGACACTCTTCAGTTGCCTAGGTTCTGTGGCGCTTGCAGTAAGTATGCATCCCTTATAGTACATGCAACTAGAGAGGTATGGGCTTGAATCCTAATACTGGCAACTGTATGTGTGTGAATGATGCATAATCCATGCGGAGGCTGGTTATGCTGTTTTGAGGCCTGTTGACCCCCTCCCCATGGTATTATGACACAGAGCCTGTTGATGTCATCTACCTTAGATACACCGTTTTAAACTATGTAGGCCGTAACACTCCACTGTACAACTTATTGCATAATGACCAGATGTTTGCCACATATATGTGGTCCATGTCTCATACACAAGAGGCTTTCTGTCAAATCATTGTCAAATAAGTAAGGGTTGACATCAGAAATATTGACAGACATATGCATTTCATATGTCACACCTACTGAAAGGTCATGGTGATGCAAGACCTGTTACCCTATCAGTTGTCTAGGTATGTAAGAGAAATATGTAAAAAGTGTCCCTATATTTTGTGAGTGTATCCCACAATTAACAAAGGCTTTGTCCAGGTTAATTGGTGTATGACATTGTGAGGTATGTCTCTAGCAGATAATCACCATGGCACATGTGATAGGTATGTAGCACTATAGACAACTGGATAGGTAGTGATTATAATCTTAATACTGCCAACTGTGTGAGTATATGTGTTTGTGTATGCATATCCCCTGTAGCAGGGTGGCTGTCATGAGTGAGTGTGAGTGTGTGTGTGTGTGTGTGTGTGTGTGTGTGTGTGTGTGTGTGTGTGTGTGTGTGTGTGTGTGATGGTTATACCATTTATTGCCTGTTTCACCTTGTTAGCTCTCCCATTAGCAACTTATTCAGGGCCTACAGATGTCATCCACCTTAGTAAATCAATACCACTGTTGTGTGCAATAACTATGTTGGTCTGTAGTGTGGATAACTAGATAGGTAGATCTTCTAAACACAAAAAGTGCCCACTCTGTCAGCATGTGGGTTTCAATGCATGTCTACATGCAGCATTGTGCGTGTGGGTGAGATGGTTATAACATTATTAGGGTCTGTTAAACCCTCAGTGGCAATCCATACACCACCTGCATATGTCAACTACCTGAACAGTAGTGGCAGGCACACCTACACTATATAGGGTCTGTGGTGCTTGCATCATGTATATAGCAACAACATAGGTAAAACTAGCCAGGTAGAGGTTAGACTACCAACAATGGTAGTACATGGTTGTGTGTGTATATATGTATATCTCCTTGCAGTGGTGTGACTGTGTTAGGGCCACCAGCATACCTTTCAAATCATCATAGAAGGATACCTGGATAAACCCACACAGAAAGGTTGGACAAAGGCCAAATATTAGGCTCAATCTTTACATATTGCCATGACACATATAAAAAGTAGATAGCATAGCAGGTTGTGCATTGGCATGCATCCCCTGAAGATTATGTGTTCTGACCTGACAATATACATCATCATTCTTTAATTTTACTCTGTCATGTTTTGCCACATATATGCCACAAAACCGCAATGTCATGGGGAATGGAACAAATGTATGTGGCAAACATCAGGACATTTTACAAAATTATGTATAGGAGAGAGTTATGGCCACCACGTATCCCACCATCCAGGTTGCAGTCCATGTTTGGCCAGGTGTCACCTATGACAATGACTCAAGCAATACAGAGGTCCCTAGAGTGTAGGACAACAAACATACCCTTAACATTGTATACTAGTTGTATAAAGCAGTTATTTCACATTAGAAGCACCTGAATGTTATGGCAAATAGATAAGCAAAGGTATTTGACTCCAAGAAGCTGTCATTTTAGCAAATCCAGGGAAGTCCTGTCAGTTGCACTTCCCATGGGTATGACATGTCCTGGCAACTGTCACACTACTGCAAGACATGTAACGCAGTCCACATTTGATAATATGGTGGACCCAATCTGTGTTGCATATGTGTGTGCAGTATGTAAACCTGTGGAGGTCCTGTGATTAGCTGCTGCACCCAATGACCCACATGTATGCAGGCATGAATGCTAACTGCCACCACTCAGATATGTAGGTACTGTCCAAATCTGTGTCCACTGTATGTAGTGTGTTATCTGTCATAAACACACAAACTGCCTTTAACACACTGCTATGAGGTCATGGGTCCCCTTCTAATGGTCGACATTTCAAAATGTTGACATTCATATGGCCAAGACCATATGATCGACATTTGAAATGTCAACCATGGGGAACTGGCATCACGCTACAGTGCAGAATGGAAAGATTTCCACTTCCGCACTGTAGTGCGATCTCAGAGTTGGTATATTTAAGTTACAGGGGGGCAGAGCCCCCCATGGGGGAGTGCAGGGTGGCAAAGTCCCCCTGCTAGCAGTATTAAGGTAAGTTTGTGTTTTGTATTTTACTTGTATGGTCGAGATTTCAAAAGTCGATCATATGGTCTAGGCCATATGAAAGTCGACATTTTGAAATTTCTGCCATATCAAGTAGACCCGGGGTCATACAGTGGGTAGGGAATGGTGCCAATGTCCTGTACCCAAGCTGAATGTAGACAACATTACCATCATACCATATGTCATGGACATGACCACACTATGTCTCACATCAACTGCTATGCCATTAACACACAGAAAGTGTTGACAGACCTGTGTACTGAGGAGGATAACACTGTCACATTCAGGCAACATGTAGTGGCAGTTGTCAGAAAAGGCTTGTACATTCTTTACCACATTGCTAAAGGGACTGCATCCAGTCAAAAGGTGAATGTTACATCTGTTAACTCCTCAGTCATTACTACAATACATTATCAGCATAGTCGTTCTGGAATATGTCTATGTAGAAGGCAGCAGCAAGTGCAAAGGCTAAGTTAACACCCACAAATTTTATCCATGGCCTTCAACAACTGCTGCACACAGACATCCCTGATTCAATACTGCCCAACTCTGTATCTGACAGGTTTACCACAGGTGGGCTGTGGCATGCCTATATGGCAATGTTGTGCTCAGCCCTTCAACATCTTCCCCATATAAGTGAGCATAACTCTGTAAGCATTACCAGCACCAAAGCCCAGAATCACATATGAGACAGCAAAATTATCTGCTAAAGCAACATGTTTGTCTACCCCAGGCTGCCGTTTTTCAGGAAAGCACACCTATTCATGTCAAACACAATACCATGCAAACCATCCTCACCTGTATCAAGGTTGAGGCAGGTGACACAATCCACCATATTGTATACGCACAGCTGTCTCACACCAACAGGTACTGTCATGAATCTGCCACAGTATCTGTAGGTGTTCTGGCGTGGCATGTACTGTCCTGGACTATATGCAGTGAGGCAGGAGTGAGCACACTGATTATGTGTTCCAGGCAGGTATGTCCCTAGCCTTAAACAGCATTCTACTGTCACCCAGACAGATGGCACAATACAATTATGAAATGGTTGGCCTTAACATGTGCCCCTTTCATTGTGTGATATTCTCGGTGTAACAATACCTGTGATTGTGGGATGATATGATAAACAGACCATGATGCTCTGCAAGTGATGGCCTCCATTTGTCTTCACAGGTCTTCATGGGTCTGGCACTGGTTGTCAGCAGCCTCATAGTGACTCTATTAGTAATTGTGGAGAGGCATTCAATACCAACATACAACTGTCAGTGCAGCACACATTGAAGGCTGGTAGAGGTGTATACATGACTCAGACCTCATTGCAAGCATTCTTAACCTTGGGAGTTGCAGATATCTGTGCAGTCACACACACCATAGTTCACAGCTGCAGAAAGCACCCCAGCCTTACCTGGTCAAGCATCCTAACATACAATCACAACATAAAGGGGAAGCTGGTAATGCTATGGGACATGGTGTTTCAGTAAATATGAGACACATAAACACCTCCACACTGTAAAGCCAGTAGGATTCATTGGGGACACTGCATGGGTAGCTCACCACTGACAGCACACACCTTTGCAGATGACAGCTAGCTGCCAGCCGCCACATGTGACCAGTAATCCCATTCTGCATATATAGACATCATCAACTATATTAGGAGTTGTGTCTGTACCCTGAACCTGGGTCACTTCGATTGCTGCAACATGCATTGTAAGGCATACCCATGACAGCACACAACAGCCCAGAGAGATGTCATCAGTACAATTACAAACACTTCAGTGCAGCCAGGGGCTACCACAACATGAGTTGACGGTGTAGTGCAGTTGACAATACACAACAGAGGTAACCACTGCAGCATGCCTATAGTGTCATCATCTATGACAACACTAACATCAAGTGGTCATTTTTGCACTCACCATCTCCCACAATACCTGTCTAGCTACAGTCAGTCATACATGCACCTCCAACATGTAGAACATTCTCCTGGGGGAGTGTACACACAGCCACACAGCCCTCAACACTTCATCAAAGACTGAAAACAATAGGCACACATACACACAAGCACTATATGTGCATTTCTATAGATGCATGTAGTATACTATACACTATAGCCATACACCTTCATCTGCTAGGATATGTATACCTGTCCGGTGGAAATTTGCAATACATGCTGTCCATAACAGGGATGACTTACCAATGTCCGACACAAGGTAGGGGCAGTTGCCCATTCTGGAGCAATGTCTCCATAGTGTGTACATAAGAATGGGATCAGTCTTGCACACCTGCACCACAAACAATTAGTTTACTTTGTCTACATCCACTACAGACAGTCCTCTCCCCTAGTCCACATATGTCTTCAACAGCACAGGGTGCACCTGCATCTTCTCACTTGTGGTTATCATGTACACCAGCTATACCAGTGCTGTTGGTATGGCATACTGGATGGCTGACATAGTCAGTGTAGGTGCCACCCCCCTCTTCACCATCAGTACATAAGGATGTCCACACAAACTCACCCATCTCCTAAATGTGGGGAACAGTTCACCACTGTTACCTGAATGTCATGGTATACATCTGCCATGGGACACAACCACATCACAGAGAGCATCCTACACAGCCCAAACTATAACAGTGTAACACCATAGGGTACTGTATTCAAAGGAGAGCTTCCCACTGCCATTGTCCCAACTGTTTGATGAATGAGTACTGTCACCTCTCCAGAGTAGGGTGTGGTGTACACCACTCAGTCACATGATACACCAAGCAGCCTAACTATGCTGTTCTGCAAGGTCATGGCACAGTTTATATTGGAACCCATTAACCATGACATTGGCAACCTGCACACACTCCATCATTGAAAGTTAGGCATTGTTCAGGAAGGGTTCATGTCTGTTACACTTGGTTGACCTGTATGACACTGTCACCATATGCATGGATGGGGTTGACACTACAAACTGCCTACCTTGACCTGGATAAACCCTGTGATGGCATAACCCACCTGTCCATTATAGATATAACACTTCCATGTATACATCACATCATATGTTACCATAGGTGTATCACAGTGGTGCACAGACATGACCCACCTATGCCACATAGGAGACTCCTTCCCAAATGGATTACCCATATTTAGTGGAGTAACCTGTTGTTCAGTGTATTGCCCTCTGTTATGTGTGATGTACACCCCTGAGGTGCAGGGAACACCCGTTACCCCATGTCCAACAATGTCTTCAGATGCCTGCATGCTGTGTGCCATCGCCAGATTCACTAATGATGGGGACATCTGCCTAAGAGGGTCTCACAATGATAGATGACTGTTAACAGATGCATGGACTCAGGCCACATATCACAACATCCATTGTCAACCCCTTTGAGAAGAGTGACATCCACACATATTATCACAGTACTAAATGCATCCTAGGCATGTAATTGGTCATGAGGGATCTGTGGACACAGGTGTTTGGCACCAAAGCCTAAGGTTGCATCTGTTCTAAGGTAATGCTGCTACATGGCCCAAGACAAACATATGGGCATGCTATCATGGGACATGGGATGTAAACATCCCTGTATTCCCTCCAATAAGACCCAGTTTTGTCTATGATTCCCTGCTCATCAATTACATCACAAAGCACATGCAGTAGCTGGGGACATCAATGAGTTTCCCCACCAGGCAATACCAGGGCCTCAAACATCTACCATAGAATGATAGCCTATAAGGCCAACAGTCTACCCAGTGTCATACATAATCCACAGGGTTGAGCTCAATGTGGCATGCAAGGCAATCACAGAAACCACAATGATGAGAATACTGCACAGGTGCAACTCATGCCCCAGTGTGTTAACACATACATACATGCCATCAATCTGGTGTGTGACAGCAACTGTGCTTGTTGGCAGCTCGGATGTGTATACCACACACTCACCATGCTGTGGCATGATCACCCTGTCCATATCAGACAAGTTAGCTGTTAACACCATTGCAGATAGAACTTGCCTCAATGGATGGGTAACTCCACATACACCCTTGGGATAGCACCTGTGTCCCAGTTTGACTAGGGTAGCAGGTAGTGGCATTTATGCTCATGGGCTAACAGACAGCCTAGGCATAAGGGTGCTCAGGGCCCATATGCCATATAACCTCATATGGTACTAGGGATACCAGTTATGGCCTTTTGCTGTGACAGAATGTCTTGGTATGTGTCTACACCCATCACTGCCATTGACTGTTGTGTGTCCCCTATGGGCAACATTACAGTAGCATGTCATCCAGACTACTTACAACAAATAGGTGAGTGTTACTACAGGTGAACAAGGACATACCAGAAGATCAGTGCTGCACAATAACAGAGGGCACTGCATATCTGGGGTGGGGTATCCTCCTGGTAGGTGTCCGACATATGCTGTACTCATATGTCTACAGAATGTGTACATGTGCCTGATAGATGTAGACCCCCTGCCAGACAAATGTGGACCTCTAGACAGCAGTTGGACAATACATGATGGTTGTCCCCAGTGTTCAGGGAATGTGTGTGTGACATGCCACACCCCCCGGAACATATCAGTGGTGCATAAATATCTGCTACTTTAATCATTCCCTTACATTGTATGACCACCTATTTGCCCACTACTGCTGAGGCTGAGCCAGTGTCCCCCCAATACTACTACTTATGACCTGCTGTCCTGCAGCAGGGAGTCACCAGGTATGCTAGTCTTAGGTGTCAGGTAATGAGATATAGTTGTGGAGGAGTACACAAGGACCTAGGAAGAGTACATCAGGAATGTTCATTGACATTAGGACAATCCTTGAACTAAGCCTGTATGACATTCTGACACTGAGAAGGCCTTATTGTAAGGACATGATGTGATATGCCAGCTGTATCGACCACTTCTTACTGTCACTAATTTACAACAGACATTCCAGTATCAGAGACATGTGAGCTGACCATTGCTGTCGTGACTCAGGGGCCAGAGGTATGATAAATATCAGTGCTGACAGAGCCATACATGATGGCCATAGTTGCTGGACAGCAGACAAACAGCAACATGTTATTATATTAAATGTTGTTGAAACCTAATTTTGAGATTCCTGTATCTCATGACTGCATCCCCCCATCTGCATTCAATTCCATGTGCAATTGTGTGACATACCTGGTATACTTCTGTACTCCTTTGTGGAAGAAATCAAGTGGTGTTCTCCTAGGAAATGTCAGCCTGTCTTTAAGAAGAAGGTGTCAGAGCTGTTTACCATAAAAAAGCTGCTTGCCTTTTGTAGGTAATGCTCAGGAACAGGTGATTTCCTGTGCAGCGATCAGTGACTCCCACTTGTTACTAGCATCCTGAACAGTTGGGTTGCATTATCATTAGCCAATGGCATGGCAACACAGTGCTATAATTAAGAGCTTCATGTAGGCCTCCCTCCTTTTCCTGGCCTATAAGTTGGATATTATCGAGATATGGGAGCTACACAGTGGTGGCTGGTGACTTCAAATAAAAAGGGGGCTGCAGGAGACATCTGAATGTGTGGGGTCAATAGGGAATGGATGTGGCCAACTAGAAAGGGGAGGAGCTATACTCAAAACAACAAAAACTGTAACTTAAATTAAATACGCTGCCCTGGGTGCCAAACTTATGAAAGTCCAATCAAGACAAAATGAAGTGTAGAAGAAAAAAAATATTTCAATGCACTGGCTGCATGACAACTTACTTAATACCTAGAAGGAAACAAAAAGGCTGTGAGGAATGAAAAAATAAATTACCTTTTAAATACATTACTGGAATGCCAGCCAAAAGCAAGTATAAGAAAAACAAGCAGCACTCAACTCAAACCACTTCTCCTTGCACTGCAGTTCTAATTATAACTGATATTCAGCTTTATTAAAGTACCAAGTAACATGCTGAAAGTAGCAATCTCTGTGATACCCCCACTTTTAAAAATGTTTCTTCTTCAAAAAAGACCTGCTGCCTGACAACAACTATCTACTTATTTCATGGGGAAAACATGATCAAAGTAAAAATCGAAAAGCAAACAAGAAACAAGCTCAACATACATTGCTTAAAGGATTACTGCACAGGTTATGGACCACACACAATAGATTGGCATTCTGTTTAGTTTGCAGGTAAAAGCCTGCAAAGATGACTGCAAGTCTCCAACAAATGTAATGAGATTCTTAAAATAATGTAATACTGTCCTTTATTACAAATACTGCCATATGCATTTCAATACCCAAGGCTTAAACCTATCTAGTTATGTAAGTATTCTCTGCATGGCAATAACAGAAAGGCTTTCAATGTTGGCAATTCTTTAATAGTATGCTTATTAAAACTTACTTGTATCTTACAATCTCAGAAAAGCTTACCTGATAGTCATTAAAGCATTGCTACTTAAACATGGAGCAACAGGCACTTCCTGAATAATAATAAGCATAAATCAACATTATAAAAATATGACATAAACCAGAACATTCTGCAAAATCAAGGACAGATGAAAAGTCACTGTAGTACTTGTGTCTACCTTGAATTGGGAGATACTCTGCACATTTACACTGCATAACTGCTCCTTGCCTTGTGTAAAGACTGGTAGAGAAGGGTGAAGCCTGCCAGCCTAGCCAGATAGAATTTTATACATAATTCTATCATTTGTAAATATGAATGTGAATCACAGGCTTGTTGTCTTAAATGAAAAATATGCTGTTACAAAAATGTGGCAACAGTGCTTTCTACTGACCCAGTAAAAGCATGTTGTGACCCTTTGATTTAAAGTCGGCTCCAGCCAGGCTAGATGATGGCTTCCTGCCTATTGTTTTAAGGCTAAAGTTAATGACCGGAATTTACATGTGGAATGTCTTTTATTGCTCTAAGTGTAAAAGAATGTAAATGCAGTTTCTGTGAGCCTGGGAACACCAGGAAAGTGTGAAATGATGTAATGTTTTATCAGAAGGCATTAAGCATTTTTGTCTTGAACATCCAACTCAGCACTGCCTTATGCTCTCTTTATGTAAGTAGTATGTTAGAACTGTGCTTTCTCCTAGAAGTAGCTAGGAATTAGAAAATATTAGACTAAGTGTTTTTTGTTATGTCAGAACTGTACTACTGAATTATTTTAGGTATTTCTGTGTGATCTCTGAACTCTTTACTAGCACCAATTGTGTAGTAGAAAGTATTGTCTTGTGGTTTTTAATTATTTATTATTAAATATTTTAAAACCTTTTAATGGTGGCTGGTTTATGTAGAGATAATTTAAGCTCTTAAGAGTACTTGCATGTCTTTGCTAAAACTGTACAAGGCCACTCTAATAGCTTTAGCCCTGGGCTATACTATGAATTGGATATTAATATTGCACAGAAATAAGTGTACCCCCTTTTAGGGGCCTTTGAGTAGCTGATAAATATTAGTGGGTGGTGGCAGCTGGTACTACTGTATAATCTGGGTAAAAGGGGCACAGCTGGAGAACCTGTGCCAGCCTTCCCCAGAAGTGTCTGTGCAGTTAGGTAAACTCTTATCTCAAAGTGTGGATGTGTCAGCTACTTGGGCAGGGACATGAAGCACTGGTTGAACAGAGAAGGTGCTGGAGATTTTAGCTTGCCCAGCTAGGCTGAGTTCTGGACCCAATAGCTGTGCCAGTGGGGAGTCTTATTGAGGACCTGGAGAGCAAGGACGTGACCAGCTCTGGACTAACTGTGATATCTGTGTGCTCTTAAGGGAAATTGCACTTTACTGTCTGTATTTGTTATCCTTTCCTCATATATGAGATGCCCCCTCTGGTGTTAGTGTTGAGGATTGAGGCTCCTTGATTGCTGGGTCAGGGCACGGGCATCACATATTAATTGGTGTCAGTGGTAGGGATATCCACCTCACATATTAATTGGTGGCAGTGGTTGGGATATCCTCACATATTAATTGTTTGGCAGTGGTTGAGATATCCTCACATATTAATTGTTTGACAGAGGTGGGATATCCACATCACATATTAATTAGCTGGCAAATACTAATTGGCTTGTAGTGGTGTGGGTAGAGTGAATCCTGTAGCTTGTGTACAGTGAGCTTTGAAGTTGTTTTTGTACTGTAAAACAGCCATGCAGTGAATACTCAGAGTTCAGATCACAATTGTTTTATTTCTTTTGTTAGCTTAGTTAGTCAGGGTGAGCAGGCAGCATGTCAGCAGATGAGTATGGAAAGCTAACAAGGACCCAGCTGGCTGAGATTTGCCAGACTAGGGGACTGGTGCATGGAAACCTGATTAAGGCAGACCTGATTGCAGCCTTGGTTACAGCTGCATCAGAAAACAGCAACCAAGGGGACAATCAGACTGGCAGTGGAGATATAATTCCCTCGGAGAATGACCAGCTCAGTTTTTCTGCAGTGGACTTAGAAATCCAGCTAGAGCTAAAGAGACATGAGTTGGAAGCCAGGCGTGTAGAATTAGAAACAAATGAGAGACTGCGACATTTGCAAGCTGAGCAGAATGAGAAACCGTTACATCTGGAAGCTGAGGAAAAAGAAAAGCAGAGACAGCATGAGACGGAGATGCTGACTCTTTGCCAGTGTCATGGAGATAATGGGGAAGGGAGTAACTGGACCACAGAAGCACAAAAGGTCAGTAAATGTCTTCTGAAGTTTAAAGAGAGGATCATTTTGATAGTTTCATTCATATAATTTGAAGTTGACAAAGGGCTCTGGGTACGGCTCCTGACCCCCTTACTCCATGGTAAAGCTGTAACTGTTGTATCTAAAATGCCTGATGTTGCATGTTTTGATTATACTACTGTAAAAAAATGTCTTTTAGAACTGTTTAAGCTAACACCTGAAATATATAGGAAAAAGTTTTGTGAGCATAGACACAAGGCAGATGAAAGTGTGTGTGAATATGTTGCTGAATTGAGCACTTATTTCCATAGGTGGGTGAGAGGATGTCAGATAACCACTTTTGAAGGGTGGGCAGACCTTTTGGTGAGGAAACAAGCCCTTATCACTTTGCCTGAGGACATGAGGATCTGGTTAGCTGATAGACAATGTGCTACTTCAGATGAGTTGGGGAAGAAGGGAGACCTATACCTGGCAAGCATGGCAGCCCTGCACAGGAAGGGGACCTTAGGTACTGCTCATGGGTCTAAAGGAACCCATGGTGGGCAGCACAGACTGCCACAACAGAATCTGCCAGTAGCAAGGGAAGCCACTAGTCCAGGTACACATCCAGGAGCTAGGGTTAAATGTTTTGAATGCAACCAGTGGAGCTATGTGGCATACAGGTGTTCATGGAGGCAAGTTTGGGAACCAAAGGTGAGGGAGCCAGTAAGTAGGAAAGACAAAATGCTAATAGTAGGTTGTCCTGGGACAATGAGGATACCAAACTAGCACCTGAGGCGATATCCTATTGTAGTGAATGGCAAGGAGACTATTGCCAAGAGAGACACAGCCTCTGATATAACCATTGTAAAGCCTGCAATGGTTACAGAGGAGCACTACTTGCCTGGGCAGTCTACTCCAGTAAGGGCTTTAGAAGAGATCCCATTCCAAATACCTTTGGCTAGGGTTCACCTTGACTGGGAGGGTGGAAAAGGAAGCCAACAAATAGGTGTGTTTGAGGACATACATGCAGATGTCCTGATAGGGAATGATTTTGATAGTGTAGTACCCTGTGCTTGTGCAGTTACACGCAGTCAGGCTTGGAGACAAGCAGGTAAGTCTGGTAGCCTGGGGGAGACCCAGACAGACTGCATACTTGCAGCCAGGACTGCTGTGGTGGTTACTTCAGGGACTGAGCTACACTGTAGCAATGAGATTGAAGGTGAGCCACAGCTGCTTGTGGATACTGATGGTCCCTTGGACAGAGTGACTGCAAAGGTAGAGGTGAGTAGTAGTATCCAGGCTGACAGTGAGGCACCACTGTCAGAGGATGCCAGACTTCCTTTGGAAAGAAGCTTGGAAGGGTTACAAGAAGAGAGTAGAGTCAGGCTCAGCTCTCAGACCCTACATTGCAAGACCTGAGGCAGGTAGCTAGGGATGCACCTGATTCTCAAGGAAAGGGGGAATCTGTATACTGGGAAAAAGGGTTACTATACAGAGAGTGGACTCCTGAGGAAGGTCTAGAATGTGAGAGAGTACAGCAGTTGGTAGTGCCTAAAGCCTACCATCTGACACTTCTGCCCATAGCCCATTATATTCCCTTTACAGGTCATATGGGCATAAAACGTACAAAGAGGCATATTATGCAGAACTTCTCTTGGCCTGGAATTTCCAGAGATGTAACAGGGTACTGCAGGACCTGTGAGCAGTGCCAAAAGGTAGGCAAGGCAGAAGACAAGGTGAGAGCTCCTTTTGCCTTTGCCTGGGATTGAGGAGCCATTTTAACGGGTAGCTATGGATGTTGTGGGTCCTCTGAGTACCCCAAGTTCCACAGGGTAAAAGTATATCCTAGTGGTAGTGGATTATACTACACGATACCCTGAGGCTCTGGCTTTGTCCTCCATTGAGGCAGAGAAGGTGGCAAATGCTTTGCTAGAGATTTTCAGCAGGGCAGGTTTCCCCAAAAAAAATACTGACTGACAGAGGTTCCAATTTCATGTCAGACCTGCTGACTTGTCTGTGGAAGTCCTGTGGGGGGAAGCACATGAAGACCACCCACTGCCATTCCCAGACTAGTGGTTTTGTTGACAGGTTAAACTCTACAATTAAGTCCATGCTACAGGCATTTGAAGATCAGTTGAAGAGGGAGTGGGACAAATATTTGCCCCCATCTGTTGTTTACTTACAGAGAGGTTACCCAGGAATCCACAGGTTTTTCACCCTTTGAGTTGCTGTATGGGCATAGGGTGAGGGGACCTCTAGATTTAATTCAAGATGAGTGGGAAGATGAGTTCCAGTCTCACAAGGAGTCTGTTGTGGCATATGTCCTAAACTTCAGGACAAGGTTGAGGGAACTCATGGGCTCGGCACAGGAGAGAGTGGCAGAAGCCCAACAACAGAAAAAAAGTGTGGTATGACAGGAATGCTTGAGCTAGAGAGTATGCTGCTGCCAACAGGTAATGGCTCTCATTCCTTTCAGACACAACAAGCTGCAAGCAGCATGGGAGGGTAACCTACAAGGTGGTAAGAAAGGTAAGTGATGTTAACTACATGGCGGAACTGCTAGGCAGATGGCAGAGGCACAAATTGTACCATGTTAACATGATAAAACCTTACCATGATAGGAAGGCCCTTGTGCTGAGAATTTGCAGTGGTTTGCAGGTGGAGTCTGAGGGAGATCTGTGGACCGATCTCCTCAGTGAGGCTTGGGCTGACACCTCAGTGGAAGGGGTAGCAATGTCCTAGCAGCTATCTCCTACTCAGGTTCGAGAAATCCGAGCAGTGTTTCAGGAACCTGGGGACATGTTCAGTAGGAAACCAGGATGCATCCACCTGGTGCAGCACCAGGTGGATACTGGATCCCAAAGGCCTATTAGGCAGGCCCCTTATAGGGTGCTGAGAGATATTCAGACAGACCTTGAGGGAGGTGGTACAAGAGATGTTGGAACTGGGGGTGAATCAAGAGTCCAACAGTCCCTGGGCCTCCCCAGTGGTGCTGGTGCCAAAGAAGGATGACAACACCAGGTTCTGTGTGGACTACAGGAAATTAGTCACACAGAGTCGGATGCTTACTCCATGCCTAGGACAGATGAGGCCCTAGAGCAACTGGGCGGAGCTAAGTATCTTACAAGCATTGGTCTTACCAAGCATTACTGGCAGGTGCCCTTGACTCCCAGTGCTAGAGAGAAGTCAGCCTTTGTGACTCCTTTTGTCTTATATGAGTTCACCAAGATGCCTTTTGGGATGAAGAATGCCCTAGCGACTTTCCAGAGGCTAGTAGATTGTATCCTAGCAAGAGAGTTTGCCCTTGCTTACCTAGATGATATTGCCATCTACAGCCATTCCTGGCCAAAGCACCTTCAGTATGTCAGGGAGGTACTGGGCAGACTACAGAAGGCAGGGTTGACCATTAAGCCAAGCAAATGTCAGGTGGGTATGGCAGATGTCTCCTACCTAGGACATAAAGTGGGGAGTGGTAAGATAATGCCAGAACCTGCGAAAGTGGAAGCCATTCAGGCATGGCCTGTTCCTGTTACTAAAAAGCAGGTGAGGGCATTTTTAGGGACAGTAAGGTACTACAGAAAGTTCATCCCCAGTTATAGTACCATAGCTGCTCCCCTCATAGACCTGACAAGGAAGAACAGGCCAGATAAGGTAGTGTGGTCCCCAGCATGTGAGCAGGCATTCCAGAAGCTTAAAAAAGCTTT
This sequence comes from Protopterus annectens, assembly GCF_019279795.1. Classification (NCBI taxonomy): domain Eukaryota; kingdom Metazoa; phylum Chordata; order Ceratodontiformes; family Protopteridae; genus Protopterus; species Protopterus annectens. The sequence goes on from NC_056733.1 coordinate 1,694,393,575, forward strand.
GGGAGGACCCCCTGTGTTAGCCAGTCCAGATTACAGCAAAGAGTTTGTTGTCCATGTGAGTGCTTCAAACCATGGGGTGGGAGCTGTACTTAGCCAGAGTTCTTCCTAGGGGGAAGAGCACCCAGTGTTTTTTTTCAGTCATAGGCTCCAACTCAGGGAGGAATGCTATGCAGCTATAGAAAAGGAATGTCTAGCCATAGTGTGGGCATTGCCGAAACTTCAGCCCTTATCTGTATGGAAGGAAATTTACTGTTATGGCAGATCACAACCCTCTAACATGGTGAAACAGAGCCAATCAACAAAATGCCAAGTTGTTAAGATGGAGCCAGGGGTTGCAAGCATATATGTCAGTGCAGCACTGCAGTGGGAGTAGCAATGCCGATGCAGATGGGCTCTCAAGACAGGGAATGAGGTAGGTATATTCAGATAGACCTAACCCTCTCAAGTGGTGTTTCTCAAGGGTCACTTGAAACACTAGCTTGAATTCTCCGGGGGATGGGGGGAGTAATGTGAAGACTGGTAGAGAAAGGTGAAAGCTGCCAGCCTAGCCAAATAGAATTTTATACATAATTCTATCATTTGTAAATATGAATGTGAATCACAGGCTTGTTGTCTTTAATAAAAAAATGTTACAAAAATGTGGCAACAGTGCTCTCTACTGACTCAGTAAAAGCATGTTTGACCCTTTGATCTAAAGTCGGCTCCGGCCGGGCTAGATGAAGGCTTCCTGCCTATTGTTTTAAGGCTAAAGTTAATGGCCAGAATTTACATATAGAATGTCCTTTATTGCTCTAAGTATAAATGAATGGAAATGCAGTTTCTGTGAGCCTGGGAACACTATGAAAGTGTGAAATTATGTAATGTTTTATCAGAACTGCAGTTTCAATTTAAACAGAGAGAACCAGAAAGCATTAAGCATTTTTGTCTTGAACATCCAACTCAGCACTGCCTTATGCTCTCTTTATGTAAGTAGTATGTTAGAACTGTGTTTTCTTCTAGAAGTAGCTAGGAATTAGAATATATTAGGCTAAGTGTTTTTCTGTTATGTCAGAAATGTACTACTGAATTATTTTAAGTATTTCTGTGTGATCTCTGAACTCTTGACTAGCACTGAATGTGTATTGTCTTGTGGTTTTAATTATTTATTATTAAATATTTTAAAACCTTTTAACTGTGGCTGGTTTATGTAGAGATAATGTAAGCTCTTAAGAGTACTTGCATGCCTTTGGTAAAACTGTACAAGGCCACTCTGATAGCTTTAGCCCCGGGCTATACTACCAATTGGATATTAATATTGCACAGTAATAACTGGACACCCTTTTAAGGTCCTTTGAGTAGGTGATAAATATTAGTGGATGTTGGCAGTTGGTACTACCATATAGTCTGGGTAAAAGGGGCACAGCTGGAAAACCTGTGTCAGCCTTCCCCAGAAGTGTCTGTGTGGTTGGGTAAACTCTTATCTCAAGGTGTGGGTGTGTCAGCTACTTGGGCAGGGACACGAAGCACTGGTTGAACAGAGAGGGTGCTGGAGATTTTATCTTGCCCAGCTAGGCTGAGATCTGGACCCTATAGCTGTGCCAGTGGGGAGTCTTACTGGGGACCTGGAGAGCAAGGGAGCGACCATCCCAGGACTGACTGTGATCTCTGTGTGCTCTTAAGGGAAATTGCACTTTACTGTGTGTATTTGTTATCCTTTCCTCATATATGAGATGCCCTCTCTGGTGTTAGTGTTGAGGCTCCTTGACTGCTGGGCCAGGGCACGGGCATTACACATTGCTTGGACACATCCAGAGTCAGTACATGGGGGAGTGGGGTGCAATAAGTATGTCACAACTTGAAATGTCTCTGGCTGACTGCAATGGCCCTGATACATTTGTCATATTTCTCAACCTCAGAGCAAGAAATCTGGACAAAGCCATACATAGAAGTGGGACAAAGGTAAAAAATAAGCACAATTTTAAATATTGCTCTTATAAACCTAGAAAGATAATAGAATAGTAGGTCTTTTATTAGTATGAATTTTCTAAGGGTATGAAATCTGAAACTGAAATGCCTGTCATTATTTCCTAACATCATTCTTTAATGATTTGCCACTAATTTGCTAGAAAAAAACACAATTTTATGAAAAACAGACCAAAAATGTGATGCAAAAATATAAAATAGCCACACAATACAGCTGGGAACCTGTCAAAGAAGGGACAATTTTTTAATATTAGTACTGCTAACTTAAACAGCTGACAAAATAAAAGAATCTACATGCATTTCTGAAATAAAAGTAATCTATAACTCTGATTATTACAGTTATTTATTAATTGTAAACCCTCCATGTTTTCTTCCAAAATTGCCATTTTGTGGAGGGATTATTAGGGGAGGAGCAACATTTTGAGCCAAAATTGGGAACAGTTGAGATGTTTGGATATGCTTAATTCTATAAAGCAATTTATTTGCACGTACCTCTCAACCTGTTAATGCAGGAAATCTGGACAAGTCCAAATATATTAGGGGAACATATAAACAGTACTAAAAAATTGCTCTTGTATAAACTGAAACAGTTGAAAGAATAACAGGTCTTGCTTTAGCATGCATTTTTCTGAAGGTTATGAAGACTGAAACTCAGTGTCTGTCATTATTTAGTGACTTCATTCCTAAATGATTTGCCAAAAAAACACAAATTTCATGGCCATGGTGTGTGTACCCATAACAGTCCAGGAGTGGTATGAGCCTCTCATATGTATGTTAAGTAGTAGTGCCATCCAGTGACTGGTAGGGGACATTTAGGACAGGGATACATATTTATGACATGTAGCTCACCATCACGGCCTTTGTTGTGCTCCTGTGGGTGGTAGTGACTGTGTTATCATAAACCATTTCTGCTGGACATCACAGGACTCATTTATTCTATGTTATATTGACAAGCATGTAAATGTTGTACAACATACAGGACTGTGGGTTTCCTGATGTGAGACATGCTAAGAATGTAAAAGATAGGGCTACTAAGCCATTATTATTGGGAAGTGTATTTGCAGGATATATGTGCATGCATACTGTTTGTTACACAGGATTGGCATGGAGATGTGTGTTTGGATGTCTATGACATGTGACACTGACCTGTCTGTCATGAATTTGTAAGGTCAGTCTGCACTGACCTGTCAGTACTTCAGGACACAGAATAGGTTTGATGACAACCATGCCATAAGTAGGTGAAACGCCTGTGAACATTCTGCAACAGTCTGTGCAGTTGTCAGGTGTACCTGATATTATAGGCATCCCATGCATCCATCAGCATTTATTTGACTGTGTACCAGGTCGGTGTCTGCTTCACAGGCCCAAGTAAGCTGTCATTTATGCCATTATATGTGGTAGTTGCTTCACTGGGAATTGGGTTGTCTTGGTACAAACATCTCTAATTCCTCAGAGGTGTGATGTCCATATCGCACTGAGCTTTGGATCAGATGTTTCAGGTTTCTATATTTAGCAGAGGTGTATGTTATCCCTATTGTTATAGCACTGTGACTTATGATATATGTACAGGAATGGGGGTAATTCCCTGCAGCTTAGTTGTCATAGTGGTGTGCTGCTCTAACTCTGGTTGAGAGGGTAGTGGAGTTAATATCTGGTAGGGTTGTAGTTGTTCCCTTAATGCTATATCCCTGTACTGCAAATTATAATTTAAAAATGAATATTAAGCACCTACAGCTGATGTGGCCTATTGGTGCATTTCTCTGACTTAAATGGAGAGGGTCTTGGGTTCAATACTTGGTAAGGTTGTATCTTTTTTTCCTAATGTTACACCACTGAACTGCATGATATATCTTAAAATAAACAGCAAATGCCCACCACTGATTTGGCTTAGTGCTGCACTGTTCAGATTTTGATGCAGATGTTTCTGGGTTCAATACTTGGTAGGGGATATTTTTTCCCTAATGTTACACCACTGCACTGCATGACATATTTTAAAATAAACACTAATGACTTACGGCTGATTTGGCATAATGGTGCAATATGCTGACTTTGTTATAGAGGGTCCTGGATTCAATACTTGGGAGGGGGATTTTTTTTCCACCTAATGTTACATTTTATTTTTATTTATTTTATTTTACATTTGTTAACCGGGCTAGTCCAACTGGATACATGTCCATTTTCAGTACATCACTGCACTGCATGATATATTCTAAAATAAACACTAAATGCCCACAGCTGACTTGGCATACTGGTGCAATGCTCTGACTTTGGTGCAGAGAGTCCTGGGTTTCAAACTTGCCAGGTCTGGTTATTTTGTTGCTGGCCTTAGCTTTGCATAGTAAGCTAATTACTGCTTAGATATATACAACCATATTTTAACTTATTGTTCAGTAATGTTACTTAATTCTAAGGTGCATCTATTTCATTATATCACTTAAACTTATGCATTTGACTATGTTATCTCTTCCTGTAACTGCAATAGTTTTGGACACGTGTGTAACTGGGGCTTTTATACTCGGGTCTCCACTGCAAATGGGCTTCTGGTCAAGCTGGACCGCCACAGTTAACATATTGTAATATATATATATATATATATATATATATATATATATATATATATATGTATACAAAACAAATAAAAATGTTTACAACATTCCCCTATAATGCGTAAAAAGCTGAATGGTCACAATTTGACCCATGCACCGAATGTACAAGTGCCAGTGCCCTAACCATTCAGCCAGTGAGGATATACTGTTAGACTGCTGTATATACCTTGTATTTTATTTAAGCATTGAGGAGCACCATGCCGCACTGTGCAAAACTGGACAACTATGTTTAAACGTGACCTTTTCGATGAACATGAAATGCATCCGGTTTATATTTTTTGATGTCTGGCACATGTTCCTTGCAAATGTCAGTAACTGTATCAATAAATAAAAGTAACTAATATACAAATGTAAAATTAACATTAATATAAACATGCTTTCCAATGTGGACGCTGTTATTAGGATATAATGCCAACTCTCTACCCGGTGTCATACATATCACTCACGAGTTATGTCACTGTGGCATGCACAGCAATCACAAACCCCAAATTGCTGTCACTGCTGCATAACTGCAAACCATGCTCCACTGTGGTAGCACACACCCACACACACACACACACACACACACACACACACACACACACACACACACACACTCACTCAACCTGGTGAGTGATCTGGACCACCTTGTGGACAGCTCACGTGTGTGTCGCACACAAGCAACCTGCAGTGGAATGGGCACCCTGTCCACATTAGACAGGATAGCTGCCTAAACTTTTTCAGGTGTAACCTAGTCAACTGGATGGTTAACAGCACATACACCCTTGGGATACCACCTGTGTCCCTGTTGGATGGGGACATTAGCTGTTGCCTTGCATAAGCATGTGCTAACATGTGGGCTAGGCATATGAATGCTCATAGCCCATAACCTAGTAACCTGAAATGGCACCAGGACTACCAGACATGGCCTGACTGCTGTGACAGACTGTGTTGTTATGTGTCCACAGACATCACTGCCATCAACCGCTGGGTATCCCCTATGGGCAACTTTATTGTAACATGTCATCCAGCCTACATCTGAAAAATAGGTGAGTGCTACTAAAGGTGCATGTGGACATTCCAGGAACAGCTGGAGTACACAATAACAGAGAGTGGTGCATATGTGGTGTAAAGTGACCTCCTCATAGGTGTCTGGCATCTGCAGTACCCAGATGTTTGCAAAATGGGTACATGTGCCTGATAGATGTAAACCTCCCTGCCAGACAAATGTGTATTCCTGCACACCAGGTGGACAATATATGATGGTTTTCCACAGAGTTTGGGGAATGTGTCTGTACATGCTACACCCCTGTGGACACAGTAATGGTACATGAATAACTGGTACTGTTTCCATTCCCTAACTTTGCATGCTCAGTATGTATACACTGCTGCTGAGCCATAGGCAGCATCCCCCCACTACCAGTACCTATAAACTGCTGTCCTGCTGCAGATGCTCAACAGGCATGCTAGTTGTAAGTGTCAGGCATTCAGATACAAGTGTGGGGTACACACTGACCTAGCCAGAATATGTCAGGAATGGTCAGGGAGACCTGGGCAATCTGTGAAATAATCCTGTATGACACTGGCAGACTGAGACAGACACAAGGATGGTACATGATGGTACATGATGTGATATGCCAGCTGTATCCACCAGTATGTACTGCACGGGCCCAGTAATTAAGGATTCTAAATTCTCACTACTATTACCAGTGAGATATGTACACGATTGGAGGATGACAAATACGCACACAGTAAAGTGCAATTACCATTCAGAGCACACAGAGATCATAGTCAGTCTGGGGCTGGTTTCTCCCTCTCTCTCTAGATCCCCAATAAGACTCCCCACTGACACAGCTATATGGCTAACATCTCAGCAGAGCGCCCAAGCCAAAACATCCATCGCCCTCTCTGTCTGACCTGTGATTTGTGTCCCTGCCCAAGTAGCTGACACATATGCTTTGAGATTTGATTTATTAGTCACACACATGCACACACACACACACACACACACACACACACACACATGTACACACACACACACACACACACACACACACACACACACACACACACACACACACACACACACACTCCTGGGGAAGGGTGGCAGAGGTTTACCAGCTTTGACCCCTTTTGTCCACACTTAAGGGAGTTCTGACTGCCACAATCCAGCTCTATATCAGCTACTATAAGGCCCTTACTAAAGGTTGACGAATCCTACTGTGTGCTGTGCCTGTTAGCCAAATGGCAAGTGTGACCAAGATTGAGCCTATTGGAGTGGGCTATACAGTGTCACCGAATACACATGCAAGTACTCTAAGAGCTTACTTAGTTCTATACAGACCAGACACAATTACAAGGTTTACCTATATTTAATAATAACTAATAAAGGAACAATACAATACTCAATCAATACAGTAACTACAGAGTTCAGACTCTCAAGGAATAATTTCAGACAACATTGCAGGACAGTCTGAAATAATTACAGCAAACATCTACGGTAATAGGTTCATAGGTTCATAGGATGATAGTAGGCTATTGGTCCAGAGGGCCTTATAAGCCTAGCTATGACTTTTTCCCTTGTCTTTTCAAAGTCAGCACCTGTTTTCCCTGTCCAGCAGGGACACAGGTGGGATCCCAGAAGTGTATGTTCTGTTTCCCATCCAGTCATCCAGGTTCCTCTTAAAGATGCCTAAAGAGGTACTCTGCATGACATGGAGAGGGACTCTGTTGCACAGATGGCCACATCTTTGGGACACAAATCTATCCCGCAAACAAGTTCTATTCATGTCACAGACCAGGTTAAGGCCTTGCTTGCAGGTTGGATGAGTTTAGTTTGTCTTACGGATATGCAGCAACTCCATTAAGGCTGGGTCAGACATGGCCTTGTATGCCAGGCACAGGTCACCTCTGAGCAGTCTGTATGAGACTGAGTAGAGGGACAGGGCTTTTAGCCTATCTGTGTAGGATAGGTGTTTGAGACCCTGGATCTTTCTAGGCAGGAACCTCTGTGGTCTCCCCAACCGCTGATAAGGGTCTGATAAGGGAGGAATGCAGGGATGTTATGACCTCCTTGTTCCTGAATGACATATCCTGATTTATGAGGTGGGCCATGTAGACAGCTTTCTGTACAAAAGAAGTAGCTATCAACCTGGGTGCCCATGTGCCTCACGACTGATTGCATGCTTAGTACATTGTTATTAATGTCATAAGTATTGGCGATGACAATTTCCCCAAAGGAGATAATGATGCATTTCTCGGCATTAATTTTGAGGCCATGCTTCTGGCACCGGATATAATTTTGGGTAAGGCCCTCTTGGAAGATGTTCACATCACTAGGGGAATTTAAGACAGAACCCAGCTTGCAGTCATCTGCACACTTGGTCAGCCACAGACCACTGGTTTTGGCTTGCACCTCAGACAAGTATATGCCAATCAGTAGAGGCCCCAAGACTGATCCTTGGGATACAGCGCTTGTTACAGGTCTACTACTAGAGGTGGCTTCCCCTACTTTGACTGAGTAGGTTCTATCAGTGAGCCAGTTGCCTAACCATAAGGTAAAATATGGGCTGATACCTAGCTGGGAGGGTTTATGTATTATGCCTGAATGCGGAATACTGTCAAAATCTTTGGCTAGGTTAGGGTAGGCAATGTGTACCATCTTCCCCTTGTCCATAGCTTTGGTGACTGTTTTGAAGAAATCAACCATGTTTAACAACTGTGATCTCCCTTTGACAAAACCAAACTGTGTGGGGTGCAGTGTTTGGAGGTTGCCAATGTCCTTGTTTATAAGGTTGATGATAATGCATTCCATGGCCTTGCAGATCAGGGTAGTTATGCTAATGGGCCTATAACTGCCTTGGTCAGTGGATGCTCCACATTTGTGTAGGGGGATGGCAGTAGCTGTCCTCCACTCAGCTGGAGAAAAGCCTGTAGTCAGGCTTTGGTTGAATAGGGCACCTAATGCTGCTGCAAATTCCTGCCAGAGTTTATGTAGGATGCAGCCTGGGATGCTATCATGTCCCATGGAGGTTGTATATTTTGCCTTTCAGAGAGCAGTGATGGCCTGATTCCTAGATAAAAGGGGAAGGGGACAGGTACTGGGAATGTCCTGATTTACTGATGGGGGGACAGGGGGGAGAAATATTTGCTGAATCTGTCAGCCAGCAAGTTTGCTATATCTATGGCATTTGTATATGCAGTGTCCTTGACCACCAGTTCTAAACAGATCTGGGTGTTACCTTTGAAATTACAGGCATATGTGAAGAAGGCCTTATGATTGTCTCTACAAGATATGGCCAATCTGGACTCGAAGTTTGCTTTGGAGGATTTCACTAGTGCTCTTATATGCTTGTTTAGGCTAAAGAGAGATTGCTTCCAATTGGGCACCTGGTCCTTCTTGGTCCTGGACAGCACTGTTTCTTTTGTTACAGCGTTTATTTATTGCAGATGTTCACCAGACAGGTTTACTCTTCCTTGGGGATGATGATTTACTCCTCTCAGGTATTCCTGATTCTATGCATCTAAATAGATGTTCATATAGTAACTTGGGTTAGTTTTGGATACTGGTGCCAGCTCCTAGAGTGGGGGGAGGGGGCTGTGAAGCTGTTTATACTATCCCTCAGGAGGCTGTAATCAGCTTTGGAAAAGTTTTTTGTTTGACCCTAGCTGGGGGGGGGGTGGCTGTTGCGGGAGATAGTGACTTCAAACATGACCACTTTATGGTCTGATCTTACAAGGGAGGACGATACTGCAGGAATGCTGCAGTTGTTACTCATATTGATTTATACCAAGTCCAAGATATTATCACCTCTTGTGGGGGTATCGTCTAGCTGTTCCGAAACAAAATTGAGGAATCTCTGGCCATTTGTGCTCTGGCATGACTAGTACTTCCAGTGTTTGAGTAGTGAAAGTCACCCATGATCAGGGTAAAGGGTTGAATTTGGATGGATTCAAAGAGGTCTAGATAAGCAGTTTGGGCATCTTGCGTCAGATTTGGGGGCCAGCAGCTAGCTATGATTTGTATAGGGGTCTTGACAATGGTTAACTGCATCTGGAGTGTCTCCTGTGTGTCATACAGTTTTACCAGCCTGGAGGTGTGTATGTTTTTAATATATATTGAAACTCCTCCTCCTTTGGCTTTACTACCCACAGTTAGGGGTCAGAATGTATGATAGGATGAGTAACCAGGTATGGCTGGGGTGCTCTCCACAGCTTTGAACAAGGTTTCTGTGCGCAGATGTCAGCATTTTCCATGGTTAAGACTGTTTGCAATGAGTGTAGTTTCACGTTTAGACTCCTAGCATTTAGCAGCATGTCCTTTAATTTGGGTTTTGTTGCAATTGTTATATCAATAGTTTTAACCTCATCACTTTCCTGCCAGTATTCCCACTTGTGCGGTTTACATAAGGCCATATTTCCACCCTTTGCCGTCATCGGACCATTTTCAAAAATGCTGAACAAAGCTGAGCAGTCTGCAAACATGCTAAGCTGAGTTGAGCAGTGCTTAAGGTGGCAAATGCTGCGCAGTGCTTAACAGTGTGCAAATCCACTTAGCTGAGCTGACTAGTACTTAGAATGGGAATTCTTAGCAATGCTCTAGCCAGCTAAGCAGAGCTGAGCACTGCTAAGTATTCCTCAGGCAGGTCCTGTTTAAGCATTGCTTAGCTTGGCTTAGCAGTGTATAGCAAAACTGAGCTAAGGGCAAACAAACATTTTCATTTAAAAAAGAAGTCTGAATTGAATATTACTCATTACTGATACATTATTATTATTAAGTGTATATATTTTACTTAAGCAATAACCGACAACGTTGGTGTGGAATATTAAGATTTACCCAAGGTTGTTGTAGCTTAATCATGAGGGTGAAGTCAGAGTGACTAAATAAAGGCAACTTTTGGTAAATCTTAATATACCACAACCATGGGGTCGGTTATTGCTATTACACAATGACATTATTTAAGAGAAAATATTTACTTTTCTTAAATAAATGTTTTTGTGTACCAGCGCCGTGCTGTCCTTCAATGTTTTTTCCAGTATCCGGGGGCTTTTTCTGATGAACTGTGCATGCGTATGGGACTTGCATTCCCAAGCATACCCAGTACGTCAGTGCTTTGCAAAGGAAGCAACGCAGAAAAGAAGGTCTCCTTTGCTCCATTTTTGTTTTCTATTTTTTTTTTTATATACAAAAATAAAATGTTAGACAGTTTAGGGGTAGGAGAGAGAGAGAGAATGGAGGAAATACAAGGGAAATCAGGTATGTGTCTTTAGTTTTGGATAACATACCTGATTTCCCTAGTATTTTTTCCGTCCTGTCTCTCTGTTATGTCCAGAGTTCGGATTACGTTTTTTTGTTAAAAAATTATATAAAATTACAGTATATAGCAATGGAATACATTCGGGGCAAACGGACCTTTTTCCATTGGTATATGCTAAGATTTACAACAGGTACGCTGATTGGGCTGAACAATCAGCATGCTCATTTTGGAATATCAATGACTAGTCATTGTATAATTTACATGACCTCCGCCTATGTGCTTTCATTACATTACCTTCGAGTGTGACTGTACTGTATGGGACACTTGTATTTAAATGGGGGTTTTCACCTTATATCTCCACTGACACTGGGAATTTGGACCAGCTACACTAAACTGGTTAACAAATATTAATTACTACACCATTAAATAAAATACAAAAACAATATAAAACTGCTTTCCTATATAAAAGCTAAATGGCCTTTCTTGGTATTCAAGCCATGCAGCTACTACATGCCAAGCTGTGACTCTAACCACTAAGCTAATGGAGGTGTCTACATTTTAGCTATACATTTGTATATAGCTTGTTCTATAACTGAAATTTGGACAGCTCCATTAGCTTAGTTTACTACTGAGTAAGGCGCCACCCACTGCAGACCCGCTCAGCTATGCTTAAACTTTCAGGAAAAATAAGAAAAAAAAATAAACATTAATTTTAATGTAAACTATTAACCTTCACATTATTAGAAAAGTGTTAGGGGACACTTTCTTTGTTATTTTAGTGCTGTAAAGCATTTTTACAATGCAGGGGGTGTTTTACAGATACTGTGACACACCCCTACACGACGTGAGTTCACATTCCTAAGCTCTCAAATGCACAGATTTCGCATGATGTCCAGATATGTGCCTCATATTCTTGGTCCATTTGTCATGGGATTGTGTTTCCCTGACATATCAGTGGCAAATCATTAAAGACTGTACTTAGAAGATATTGAGAGACATTTGAGTTTCACACATCATACTCTTCAGAAAATCCATGCTAATACAAGACTTGTCATTTTATCATCTTTCTACATTTGTAATGGCAATATTTAGAAACTGATCCCAAGAATGTCTGTTTTTATATTAGCATGGATTTTCTGAATAATATGAAGTCTGTAACTCAAATTACTTTATTATTTAGGGACTTCAGTTCACAGTGATTTACAAGAAAACCAGTAATTTTATGGGGACAGACCAAAACTATGAGGCAAATGTGGACATTCTGCAAAAATCTGTACAGTTAAGAGGTATGATTTTATTTGTAAAGTGCTATAAGGCACTTTTACAATACAGGGGGTGCATCACAGTAACTGTCACACACACCCCTGTATTGCATTCAGTTCCAATTCATAATGTCAGTGTCCGTGGACACTGTTTTCTAATGTAAAGTGCTGTAAGGCACTTTCATAATGCAGGGGGTGTGTGACAGTACCCCCTGCATTGATTTCACGTACCATTAAGTTTTTCAGTGTCTGCGGACATTGTTTTGTTTTGTAAAGTGCCGTATGGCACTTTGTCAGTGCAGGGGACATGTTACAGATATGCGGGCAGTGTAACACACCCCCTAGCGCCCATTTAGTATCTGTGTCTGCAGCACCCTCTCAGTAGTGGGCCTTCATTAATATGTGCTGCGTGCTGCTGAGAGGGGAGTGCGGACATGGACACCATTCACTTCGTGTAAGAATAATGCTATTCCTACACAGATTTTACTGAATCCTGGGGTCTGTCTCCTTTCTTGGACTCAGAGTTTGACATGACTGTTTTCTTTGGGTCCCAAAGAAACAGGGATTGCTTAGAGGATGGTCTGCATGTTTATGTTTCTCTTTGCTGGCTTTATTATGTTAGATAAGCTAAGGGGACTGAGCTGATGCTTAACTTTCCACGTATGGATGATCGTTCACTAACTCCTCTCTGAAGCTTTCATATGTTTTTTATGAGGTAAGAAGCTAATAATATTTATTGATTTGAGTTTGTACAGAAAGCAGCTGTACCTGAAATATTATTTGTTTTTGTTTTCAGGATCTAAAGATCTAAGCATGAGTACGGATTATTCTCCTGGAAAGGAAATATATAAATGGAGAGGCCTGATGTTGATCTCTAATGTCATTATTTTCCATAGATTTCAGAGACAGTGGCAATATTGAATAACACTGGGACCTTGGCAGCATTTCTGTATAGCTGTAAGATTGTTATGGTGGTAACAATTTGAGAGCTGCTGCTAATGTAACTTTCTCATAGTTTATTTAAATTGGAGAAACCATTTTTTTTATTCCATTTATTTGGAGATGGCTGGTGCCCTCTTGACCTTCCTTTCTACTTTTCAAAAAAGGCAGTTTCAGGGAGATTAAGGGGGGTGGTACACCTCTGCTTTATAAACTGAATATAATGTTCTATCTGCCTGTGTATGTACATTATACGTATTTCTATTTTTCTGTCCTTTGGCTTGTTTTTCCTAACAGCCCATATAACAGCCTAATCTAATCTAAGCAAAAATATTAACCTGTGTGGGCAAAAGTTGCCTATTTAGTTGTGTTTGTGTGTATACATTTATCTAGTTATTCTAGCTGTCTGTCTTTCTATTGGTCTTTCTGTCTGGCTACTTAGCTGCCCTGATTAAAATAAATACCCAGTGGATCACACTAGTAAAAGAATGAAAAGAAATGCAGTAAGTAAGCAACACTGCACACCCTCAACTCATGTAACTGTACAAAGAAAAAGAAAACAAAAAAGAAAGAAACATAAGCTGAGAAGAACTTGTCATTTGTATTGTAGACCTTCTGTCACATGGTGTCCACGCTTCTCCATTATTGCCAAGGTAGCAGCTGAAACCAATGGGCCTGGTATAAGCCAGAGTTTAGAAATGGAGATGGAGAAGGCACAGTAAAGATGCCTATGTGACTAACACAAGTGGGACAGACTGACGTTTTCACCTCTCAAAAAATTTTGCCTTTCGTCGTGCCTTCTTGTGGCTCACAGACAGAATATATGATTAATATTGGAGTTCCAGACACTAGGTAGCCTTACTCTCTGTACTGCCATAAATTAATGCATTTATATTCCCCATTTACAGATGCGTCTTGGTGACACAAGGTCAGCTAGTAAATGCAGGGTAGTGGGCACATACTCCTAACCCACTAATCTCCAAATTATGTAATAGAATTTGAAGTCATTGTCACAGAACACGTTACTTGCAATTCATCTTTACAACAGTTTTTGACCAGTTATCTTTCATATGGGTGCAGACTGAGTCATGATGAAGGTCACAAAATCTTTAGCTTCTATGATGAGGTGCTTGTTAAAAGAGTAGTAAGTAATCAACAACCAACACAGGAATAGTGAGCCTCCTGCCATTACAAGAGGACACCCAGTGCAGCTCAATGCAGATTAGCATCATGCTTGTCAGTGATACATACATGCATAACAATGCTTTGCAGTATAACCTGTATACCTGCCATACATTATACCAGCTGGCACACATTGTGACATGGTCCACTCACAGCAGCCTTCTTCATCACTGCTCATTTGCTGTGAATGTAAAGATACTGGTGGAAATATTTCTTGTCCATTAGGAAACTACTTTTGTTCAATTCCACAAAATTCCCTCCCCATACCTTTTCAACATCATTTTGCCTTCATTACTTAACAGTATTTATGGCAAATTTTCCTATCCTTAATATAACAACATATAATAAAAGCATTCCATTAAAATAAAACAAAGAACAAAATAAATATAAATGGCCAAAGTCATGTGTTCATTGCCAGTTCAACACTTTAAATCTATCTTATTGATAATCACAAGATTTTATCGGGGGTGGTGCTTATTTTTTTTTTCAAAGACTTTTATTGAATTATCACTTGTGACATAGTCAAATTTACATTTATATAAAATTAATCAAGCTATATTAACATCACAAACATACTTCACATATATTGCTATATATCATGTAACCTAAGCAATATTACATAAATTATTCAATTCCTGCTTTTTTTAAACAAGAAACATCTTCATTAAACCATCACTTATTACATAGGCAATCATACATTTATATAAATGAAAACAACCCACACCAACACAATCCTACTTGCAAGCATTTTACATCACAAATCATACACACTCCCAGTTGCAAACATTATACATCATTTATAATTTACCCAATCACTCAAACATTACATAGCTCAGTCAAGTCTGACCTCAAGCTATACAAACCTGGCTGTATAAATCATATCACCTCCTCTTAAAAAACACAAAGTATCCAATTCCATTTCAGCATTTGATGATTCACTGTGAGGCTTTTTTACAACCTACAAAAAAAAAAACAAAAAACATGCATGTTAAAACCTTATGTGACCCTTCCCTTGGGGCAACAATTCTTTGAAAGGACCAACTAATAATTCCAAGGCCCTTCCCCCAATTAAACTTGACCTTACCTACCAGTTCTGCTTGTAACTTGTATAAATGCAGCAACCTACTTCCTGGATCATTACTCCCAACAGAAGTATATGAAAACCTGAACGGTCACTTTTGACAAAAAAGAAAATTCCTCATCAGCCCCTAATATGATCAGCCTCTTGGGTCTTTACCCCTAAACTGTGATTTCTTCTGATCCCAGTCTGTCCCTGAACTACCCTTTTTCATTGGTTCAAGTCCAGTGATTTTGCTTTTAGGTAGGGTGGGTCATAGTGAAAAAGAAAAAGCATGCAACCATCTGTTTAAAACAATTAACTCTCACACTTGTGTTTTTTCTTCTTTAAAGCCACCAGAACTCCTACCAGAAAACCCTGCACAGAATCCTGAAGCTCCACTAACTCTTTACCAGCCCCTTATTATTCTTCCAATCCTTGTGCCAACCCTCTTTAGGAAGCTTGCCTTTTACCAATGCACTAGTCAAACTATGTTGTCAAGGACAGGGTCCTGCTCTTGTCAACTACATCACCTACAAGCCAGCAATATAAAAATCCCATAGACATAACATCATTAAATACAAGATATTGAGGGCCGTAGTGACACCATACAGATAATTCATATTTTTCACTATTTACATAAAGTTATCATAGGATCAAAGGAATTCATCTCAGTTTATTCAAATAGTCACTCAGCCCAGATGACCACACAAGAAGTACAAGCCTCAAAAACACAATATTTATATACAAATTTGGTTCAGAATCCTATCATAAAACAGAAAAACAAACTTGTTAGTGATCACATACACAGTAAAGGGATTATCAATTATTATACCATGACCCCCCATTAATATTCCAAAACGTGCACACTGATTGGCCAGCGTGCACATTGTAAATCGACTTATACTAATGGAAAAAGGTCCGGTCGCCCGGACTTTTTCCATTAGTATAAGTCTCTTTTAAAACACTGTCTCGCTATGTTAAAAGAGTTTAACATAGCGACACAGGTTTAAAAAGCAACGGAGATCTCCGTTGCTTTTTAAAGCTGTCTCGCTATGTTAAACTCCTTTAACATAGCGACATAGTAAAAGCAACGGAGATCTTGCTTTCTCCGTTGCTTTTTTTTTAAACCTGTCTCGCTATATTAAATGGGTTTAACATAACGAGACAGCTTTAAAATAAGCAACGGAGATCTCTGTTGCTTATTTTAAAGTTGTCCCGCTATGTTAAACCCATTTAACATAGCGAAACAGTAAAAAGCAATGGAGATCTTGCTTTCTCCATTGCTTTTGTCCACAGCTCTGATGTACTGCGTAGGCATGTGCAGTACATCAGAACTGCCACGGATGCCAGACAGCTGCGGAAGGGCAGCAAAGAGGCATTATACAATGCCATTATTTAAGAAAAGTAATTATTTCTTTTCTTAAATAATGTCATAGTATAATAGCAATAACCCCCTTCTGGGTGTGGGTAATGTGGGATTTACCTACGGTTGTCTTTGCTTGGTCCCTTGGGCTTCACCCTTGGGACCAAACCACGCCAACCATGGGTAAATCCCGCATTACCCACACCCAGGTGTGGGTTTTTGCTATATTAATTTATCTCAATTTTGGTATTGCTTCATATACAACTTTTCCTATTGGGAGCTTCTGTCAATGTTCTCAAACTGTAAGAACATTTTAGTAAATTTCTTGGGACTGTAACTTGACCACAGGTAATAGTGAGTCACCTTTATGAAGCATCCATTCTAAAACAAATCACCCTTGGATTAGATGCACTTCAACCCTACTCACATCTAACTGACACTAGATTGCAAAATCTAATTTTGAGGGGTAGATTAAAAATAGAATGCAACCACACCCTTTTCAGAGATTTATGGTAGTCAATGTTGAGTCCAGACTAGAGAATAGGAACAGCACAATATACAGTTATTAACAGGTGAAACTATTACCTGAGGTGACATTGCCCATGTATGCCATTTACAGCTCCAGCATTGACTAGCACACTAAAATATCTGAGAACAATATTAATATGAGACATGTGATCACTGACTTGACTTCTACCCAGAAATCTGAGCCCATAATGATTGAAGGTTACTGACCATGCTTACAGAAAAATGTGTCCTTTAGCTTTTGTACAAAGGTTCACAAGAACTGAATGAAATTGTTTGCCTGTTAACTAAGGCATCAACAGTGGCCAGGCTGTACGATTTAAAGAAAATCATTTTTTGACTTTCTTTTCTTCTTTGTCTTTTTTATCTGCATTCCAGGTATCATATAGTGAAGAGTTCCTGCTTGGTTTTGTAACAGTGTGTATTCACCTTTCTAAATACACTGTCCTTTATCTTAAATAGGACAGTATGTACAGGAGTTTATATGTAAAAACATATTCAATGAAGAGCTCATTATTTCGTGCCTGTTGACACATCAGATGACGGAGTTCACTTTTTGAATTTAGTGCAGTAAACCTGCAGCTTTTATTTGCAATAATTTGTAGTATGATCACTTGGATGTGCAAGTGACCTAAAACAACAGGAAGACCAAATTCAGCATATGGAAGAAGGGCTATCTTCATTTATTGTTGGGTATTGACATCAATACTTTCCAGGTGACATTTATTTTCTTGCTTATTCTCCTCTGGGTATCAACAGCATTTCATATAAATGTTAATGCTGGGTGATGATGTCTTCCATGGAGATTATTAAGTGTGTATACCAACTGCATGAGAGACCATTTGCAAATGTTCTATACCTCATCCTCTAAGGACTTCTTTAATTCTATTTGTTCCACATGGCATGTATTTTGTTTTAAGATATTTATTCCCACTGTCTGTTAAGTAACCTAGCCATTGTTTCTGTTATAACACTTTGCATATCATCTTGAATAAGAAAACTTCTAGCTGATAGTTACTTGTTGATCATGTCATTATTACAGTTCTGGGTATGCGAGAAATGCATGTTAATTTTTCTTAAAAATACAGCCCTAAAGAAAACTGAAAGCGGCAATTAGCCAGTATTTAAGTCTTGAGTCTTAATTCCAAAGTGTTGCAAGAATATAAGGCATTGTGTGCTGTTACTTGTAGTTACCTTTTCTACTGTTATCTTATGAATCATGTTATTGAGTCTTCTAAATTAATGGAGCCCAAAAATTTTACTGTGTAAGAGTAATCTAAGATGCTTGACAGATCTTAAAAGATGAAGTCATTAAGGAACTCATGTCATATGTTATATATATTTAGTAAACGCTAGATGAAATTACCTGTTAATTTACAAGTCTTTGGCATGTTATGTTTTTGTTTTAATTTATTCTTGTTTTAAGATTTTTGACTAATACCATTGACATTTTAAAGTGTGTGTGTGTGTGTGTGTGTGTGTGTGTGTGTGTGTGTGTGTGTGTGTGTGTGTGTGTGTGTGTGTGTGTGTGTGTATTGTAATGCACTGTGTTTGGAAAATGAGCAATGTACCTTTAAAAGTGACTTGTGCATAGAAGAATCTCACAGAACGTTATTAAGAAACTTGCACACATATGATAGGTAATAAGGTGCATCTATATTACAAGATTGAATGCTTAGGTGATAAAACGTCTAAACATCGAACTTGTAATATCGAACCCAAAAACATCAAACGGCACAAGAAAACATGTCGGTCGGCCACGGAAAAAAAATAACTTTGCACCCAAACTAAGCAGGGGGTTTCACCGCCACATCCTCCAATGTGGGGAGCTATGCCCCCAACACCCCCCTAACTAAATATACTAACTCCAAGATCGCTCTACAGTAAATAAAATGGCAAAATCTGGTGAACGGCCAACGGAAATCTTTCTCTGCATTAAATCGGCAGTTCGCTGTTTTTTGCTTTCGATATTACAAGTTCGATGTTTAGGAGTTCGATCACCTAAGCATATGATCTTGTAATATAGACCCAATAAGGCACTAATTGACAATCACTGATGTATAAAATGAGATAATCTGCAAATAGCAAAACAAGAAGTGAGCTCCTTATTGGGAAGTTCAGAAAAGTGTAAGCAGGGGCTTACTACCTGAACAACCTAGAGGCATGGAATTCAATAGCTCAGTCAGAGTCATTTTGTGGTGTGTATCTGGTGGAATCGCATGCAAGAAAGAGCTGGAATGCATTCTAGGATGAAGTCTATAGCCACAGACTTTCTAAAGACAGCCTATTTGTTGGATGATTTGTACAAGGCTGTGCATATATAAAGAAGAGAACTCCAAAGTATTGCGCTTTTTATTTAAACTAACAGTCAAGTGAACTATTATCTTTGAATTTCTCTGTGGAATTACTGAATAAACTTATGATTTAATTTAATTGGTGCCTCCAGTAGTTCCTTGAGCACACTGGAGGAGAAATTCAACAGTTCTCAATAGACTTTCCATATACAATTCATTCCTTGCACACACTGGTAGAGAAATTCATCAGTTGGCAATAGACTTTCTATATATATATATATATATATATTTCCTTGAAATGCCTCTGCTACTAAGTGCATAACCTGGGCTAATATTTCCCTGAGGAGCTGTGACCAGAGATGTTTCTGCTGCTGTGCTTGATTGGTATGCTTGACCCTGTTATTTCTGACTTGTTTCATATTAATCTTGCCCACCACCTCATTGGACCATATCTCTCTTCAAGGACCTTTATCAAAAAATACCATCTCTCCTGGTCTGCCCATCCCTTTCTGTCAGCACCTCAGGCTCCCAAGATTCTAATAAAAACTGGATCATCTGGGCCATGGTGTTAGCAAGAAGTACCAAGATTTTGAGCAACAAATCAGAAACCCATCAAATGGAATGTCTTTGTGACATGTTATTTGAGCAAAGACTATTTTACAGGATACTGTAGAGTAATCCATTATTATCATTATAAGTTTTAATACATAAAGGAGTTAATTTATAGTGCAGTATAAATTTAAGTACTCATAGGACTAGTGAACATATGCGGCAGTTAGCAAAGAAGATTGAGGCTATGAGCTGTAAACATGAATATTCTGTACTACAGGCTTGGATTCCCTCAGCTATCATTTGCCTACTGTGAGACCTTAAGCAAGTCACTTAACCAGTTTTTGGGGGGAATTGAGATTTTGGTGGAAAGGGTTGGCATAATGGTTAAGGTCTATAGCTCAGAGATACAAAATACAGGGTTTTATTTTGACCTGTGGTCATCAGTTAGGCTTGTAATAGTCTGCATACTGATTGCTTAGTATTTCTCTATGAACTATAAAGGGGGTGGGGTAGGGTTTGCATAATGATTAAAGTTATTACCTCACAGACACAAGGTACAGGTTCTGATTCTTACCTTTAAAAGGGAAACTGATTAGGCTTAAAATGGCCTGTTATAGCAGCTAGCCTAGTATTTACCTATAAACCCATGATTCTACCCTGCCCATGAGGTGTTGCCATATTGATAAAGACTGGGAATACATCCACATTGTCTCCCATGTGTCTATATTTAGCTAGCAAGTCTAAAATATGTTGATAATCATCATTAGCCTTGTTCCCTACATATATATATTTTTTTATCAGAAGCCTGTCTCTTGTGTTATTTTAACCAAACTGACATTGACAGGTTGATACAGAAGGAGGTGAAACAGATGTTGGAAAGTATATGTTGCTTACTACTAGAATAGCATCGTTAAGTTCTTGAAAGTCTGTATCTGGGTTATTGGAATTTACTAGATCATGTCAGTTAGTTGTGAGCAAGTTGGAATGAGCTCTGTCATGTTATGATCAGAATGGTATAGGATGGCTTTACATTTTTCTAGCAGTTTTGCAGGATAATTGGGGAATGGCCACTGAGGGTGAGTATGTTTCTATTGACAGGATTTTGTGTAGTTTATTTGTTAATAGAAGGTCATAGTGGGTTTTATTCTCTGTAGTATAATCTTGTCTTTTAGTTCCTTTTACCATCTGTGTGGTTGCTGTTTTTAACAATTGGTTCATCTTCCCTTTATACTGTCCATGATGGTTTCAGTAAAAATTAACTGCAAGAAGAATATCTTACACATCAGAGATTACTGAAAAAATATTGCTTATGCATATGTTTAACAGGACAAGAGTACAGGGTGGGCAAATTTGTGAGAGCTATAAAGTATTTAACATCTATTTATTGAAATTTAACATCTATGAATTGAAGTGATTCCAGCTATCAATTTAATAATGTGTTTGGCAAAACTGAACATAGTTCTTAGGTTGTCCAGGTTTAGGTGGTTGTTATGGAGAAGTACTAGTCCATCTTCTACTATTTTGGCTTGTTTTCTCTAGCATGGCTATTGCCTTTAAAAGATGGAATGGAATTAGCAACTATGGTATAACCCTAATACAAGTGCCAGCAGGCCAGTGTGTTTCAAAAGGGACATACTATCAGCTAACTTAGCAGATGCATTCCAAGCTCTGATTAAAGCAAAGGTTAGATTTATGTGTATCCAAGGGTATTATGGAGAGATAAGTGTGGTTTTGAATTATGTTGACTTATTTTGGGCTGTATAATACCATTATTTGATTACTGATGAATGAAATAAACAATCTGACTAAATTGATTGCAGCTTTCCATCTGTTTTTGCAATGTTTTCCTAGACCAATTGAGTATTTGCTGAGTTTAAAGCTTTCCATACTAACAATTGACTGTCAACCACCTGGATAGGTGACTGGTCAATCACAAATAATCAAAGCCACCAGCAGACAAATCATCAGCCTAGAAAAAGAGTCACCTACTGTTTTTTCTAGGCTTTCTGTACACCTCCGTCTCCCTAACTTAAATATATTAACCTCTGTGCTTCATACCTCTCAACTGTACAGATTTTCGCAGAATGTCCAGATTTTTGCCTCATATTTTGGTCTGTTCCTCATACAAATTGTGTTTTTTGATAAATCACTGGAATTATTTAAAAATTAAAGTCACTACATAATGACAGGCATCTGAGTTTCAGACTTCATATCCTTCAAAAAATGCACATTAACACAAATCCTGTTATTTATCAACTTTCTAAGTTTGTAAGAGCAATATTTAAATTGTGTCCCTATTTTGGGGCCTTTGTCTCCCCATTTTGTTAGGCTTTGTCCAGATTTCCTGTGCTAAGAGGTTGACAGGTATGCTGTGCTTGTAAAGTAATAGACAAAGGAGAAGTATTCAAGAAGAAAGTAGCTCAGGTGCCAATTAATAAATATTTTGATTGAGCTGTTTGCCCTTAAAATGCAAAGCACTTCTGAAATTCCTAGACTTTTACAGAGCCTGCAGTAATGTGTTAAAATGAAGTGCAAGCCCAAAGTCCATACATCAAAACTTAAAATCTATGGACGATCTTAACATGAATAACAGTTAGTCTATCAATATTATTACATGCTAGAAGAAAGTGGGTCCACAATGTAAAACATATCTTGTGTAATAGGCAGTCTTAGTACTTTGGCAGGAAGAAAAGTGAATAGAAAGGTGTGGTTTGAGCTGTCATCAATATTTTTATACTTACAGTCTAACAATGTATACATTAAGAAAGAATGTTTTATGCTACAGAGATGGAAAAATTATGTTATATTGGACACAGAAAGTATTTTTCACTTGTATTGGTAATAGAAACTGTAAGTATTATCCAGCAAGAGAAAAATCTGGTTGTATTATTATTATTAATATTAACATGATTGATGGTAAATCAATAATGGAATATCATTAAGACTTGTTATTTTTCACATATGATTTATATTCTGCATGTTGGACAATGTCGTTTCTGTAATGTCTATTAGCCAAATGTTTGATATATGTTAGAATGCGAATATACAAATCAATAAACATTTATATTTAAAATCCATTGGCTGACATGCATTTCTTCATGCACACTGCAATCTCTGATGTTTAAAATACAAATGCTAGATTTAATCACTTGACATTATGGAATCCATCTTATATAATGTTGTAAGGAGACATCTTTCCTCCAGAGAAAGGAATCTGAAGACAATCCCATGGATTCATTAACAATCGTGTAGGTGACGTGCTACCCCTACACAATGTAATCATGTTAGCATGATGAGCAATACTAATAGCTGAATATGCATGCTGCTTGTTACACTGCCAGACAAGCTATCTGGAATTTTGTAAATAATTCTATGCCATTTGTGAATATTGATATGATTTATACAGAACTATATGTTACGTATACATTAAACTACTGGTACAGAAGTATGTGTTGAACAAGGTTTGTATAGTGCTGAGCTTCAAGGATGTGTCCACAGGGTACCCTACTGGAAAAGAAAAGAAGTGTATATAAACTATATATCTGTGCAAATGTATGTTTTAATAGTAGACACTGGAATATACAGAGTTAACTTGTAAAACCTCAAGAAAATAACCTGAAATTAAAGTGTTTTACGATTGTGTCATAAAAGTTTGCTTCAATGCAGGAAGGTGACAGGATGTCTAGAACTAGGGAGCATTCTGCATTCTTTTGCAAGTGTTTTATTATTTTATGTCTTCTAGCAACTGCAAGCATCTGAATGCAGTGTATTTTTCCCACAGGGATGTTAAATGTTGGACACTAGAGGTTTAGCCTGGGAACTGAAGACAGGTGACAAAAAGTGATGTCATTCAACCTAACCCAGCAGTAATATTTGATATTAATTTAAGAACTCCCTCAGAGAGAGATTGTGCATTTTGTATTCTGTCTTTGACCTGGAAACATCCACTCATCATCATCATCACCATATGCACTTGTCTGGCTGTAAGTAAGAATTAGGGCATGAACCAGAATACATCCTCGTAGTGGGATAAGCTGCAGTGTAAGAAAATCAGTTTGTATCCACAAACACACTGAAACAGATACAAAGATTTAGGGCACTGTATCTATTTTATATAGTTAGGAATATAGCAAAGATTAGTTTAGATGTGTTCTGTATTTGCTTGAGACTGTCCTGCAATGTATTGTCTTGTTGTTTTATTATTAATTATTAAATACATTTAAACCTGTCTTTGTGGCTGATATTTATGAGACATATTTAAGCTCTTGGTGTACTTGCATATGTATTTGGTGACACTGTATGGGCCACTCCTAATAGCCTGGTGCTTGGTCAAAACTACCATTTGGATAACAGTAACATTGCACTGTAGGATTGGACACCCTTTGTAAGGGCCTTATAGTAGCTGATAAGGGTGGCTGGTTTCAGCTGAAACTAACTTATAGTCTAGGCAAAAGGGAGCATAGCTAGTAAACCTGCGCCAGCCTTACCCAGGTGTGTATTTGCATATCAGTTTAATCTCAAAGTGTGTGTGTGTCAGTTACTTGGGCAGGGACATGAAGCACTGGTTGGACAGAGACAATGCTGGAGGTCTTAGCTTGGCCACTTGGCTGAGATCTCAACTTTATAGCGGTGTGAGTGGGGAGTCTTTCTGGGGATCTGGAGAGAGAACGGGAGAAACCAGTCCCAGATTGACTGTGATCTTTGTGTGCTCTTAAGGGAAATTGCACTTTACTGTGTGTGTACTTGTCATCTTCCTTGTGTGTACATCCCCCACTTTTGCCAGTGGTGAGGATGAGGTTCCTTGATTACTAGACCAGTG
Organism: Protopterus annectens; assembly: GCF_019279795.1. NCBI lineage: Eukaryota > Metazoa > Chordata > Ceratodontiformes > Protopteridae > Protopterus > Protopterus annectens. The sequence continues at coordinate 1,694,418,375 of NC_056733.1, forward strand.
TTGGGGCATCACACTGCTCATCACAACTATGCATTTGCAAGCAACTTTTTGTGGCCAGCAAGCATGTTGTTGGACATGGAAAGGTGCTTGCAAGCATGACCACACAATGTAAACAAAATGGATAACATATAGGCAATGCTCAGATACAAGCATGCTCTGTAACCCACACACATTAAAGGCAAGTACAGGGAAATAATTCAGAATGTGGGGAAGTGAAATGGGGGAATTGGTACACTACATTATTTTATAATGAATAAGTAATGTTGAAGAGGGGAAATGTTTAAATGCAACTTGAAAGTGTATAAACAATCATTTCTGACATAAATCCTGCAATATTGTAATAATATTTAATGTCAATGACAATCACACATTTATACACATAAATAAAAATGGACATGCTAATAAAGGATGTGATAGGGACAAAAGCTGCAGTGTAACAAAGGGGGGTGAAGATGTGGCACAGATATTAATTATATGCTGGTTAAAGATAACAGTTATCAAAGGCAGAAGATAATTTTAGGAATGAATACTAGTAATGCAGTTATTGCATATATGATACATGTACAGGGAATTTACATATGGAAGCTGACAGAAACACTGTATTATCCATCTCACTATGCATACATAAGAACAAGAGGTCCTTACAGCTGTAATATCAGGTAAATCAGAAATGGACATAGTTTTGCAAATAAAAATGACAGGGGCACTAGCAGGAAAGAGGTTAATCACCTACAAGCATGTAATAGACAAGCCAGTGTTGTATGGTTACATATATGCTACATGCTAATCCAATATTAAACAACATACATAAGTGATAAATGGCAAGACTGAGCAGGTGACATGTCAGGAGTACAGTTTTTCCATTGCTGATTTGCAAACATGTCTGACATAGTAGCACTAGGCATTCTTACATGCAATTACAAGTAACAGTAACATAACAGTGATTTAACAACAGCCGCAATACAACAGAAAGTGTTGCAACACATGACCAATCATATTTTCTGATGCTCTTGCAGAATGCCATACAGTCAAAAACATTTATGGAATCATTCATCTGCAATCAAACTGTATAGTGTGATGAAAACAATTGCATTATTAAAGACATATCCAGAGGAAGACACACAATACAGTGCATAGTTATGTTGTGAAGAGGTAATGCATATGTGCAATGAATGATATAAGAAACATTTCTGAACACATTCCAGAAGAGATATCAGAAAGGTAAGGAAGAATACTCTTGAAGGACTTGCAACACTATTATATCATACAAGGTGTATTGATAACCTACTTGGTAGGAAAATTCATGAAAAATAGTAGCCTTTTTAGTGGATGTAAGCCACTGTTGTCTGACACATTTGTCTGACAGACAGATGTAAGCAGATTCAAATCCCTTCCTATTATTCAAGACTCTCTACAGACCAATGCATTGACTGCATGTACCACATCAGATAGCAATGGTGGCTGTCACAAATAATTAAATTGAATGTGTGTGTTAACACAGGATGTATGAATATAATATGAACAGTCTAATTTATTCCCAATGCTGGAAAGGAGCTACACATGTCACTGTCTACATAATACCGAGCATCACAATATGGCTGCTCTGTTGACACGGAAGCTGTTTCCATCATGTAGGACACACGCTGTTCCAGAAATGAACACCAGTCTGTCAGTGTAAGTATACTTTAAAAGCCAATACTCAATGCACATACCACAAGATCACTCACAACATGACATGCCCCAAATAAATATTTCACTGCCATGCAGTCACAACCTGTGACGATATATCGTTATCCAAAATAAAAATGGACATGAATAACTAGATACAATATCGTTTATGTAACCTCAATACATGAATATAATGTTCACCCTTTCTGGACTTGAACAGCACACTATGTGACTCTGCCAACTAATGATATCTGGATGAACCACAAGTGACACAGTGGAAGTCTTACAACTAGTATGGCAATCCACCTATGTTGACTTACTACATCAAATGTATGCACGGTAAACAATCTCTGAGATGAAAGGGATGGCGGAGGACTCTCACACTGTAAATGGATACAATACAACTGCGGTACATGTCATTCTTGTATTACAGTATAAGACATAACAATGCTAACAGGCATTGAATATGGATGTTAGGCACATGAGCATTTGACCGTAGACCATTCTCCAAGGGTTATGTGTGCCTATAATTGCTGTAGTACATTAACAACAAACAGCATGTTGTTTCATTCCCTCATGTGAAAGTATAGTACTTCCTATGTATATTCTCTAAAGAATATGGAATCAAATGTCAACATTACTTTGAAGGAAAGTATTGCTATGTAAAAAACTATCTTTTTGTAAGGAGGGTCAACATCTATATGTGTACAAGACAAATGAACTGGACAGCAGTGTTAGTGACACATGCTGTCACAAAAATACTGATATAATGTAGTCTGAGCAGAAATGGATGGATTTCAAATAACCGCCAAAGATTACAAGCTAAACATCATTACCTGAATTGCAAGAACCACACAACCATGTTAAGGTACAAATGAGATGGTGCACAGTTAAATGGATGGTTCTGGTGTCATTCCAAGGAGATCCAGTACCTGACAGCCTGGGAGGACATGATTGAAAACCACAATGCTTTGCCAGAGATGGCATTCATCTGTTCACCTGGGCTTCAGGCTTCTGGCAAAGGCTCTTGCCTCCACCATAGTGTCTTTTTAGGCAAATCATTAGCACAAAATTACCAACTTGAAAAGTTCTTTTAAACAAAATGTAAAGGTCATGCTGCTAAAGGCTAGGAGTCTTAGCATGAAACTGCACTCATTGCAAGTATTCCTCACCCTGGAGGATGCTGATATTTGTGCAGCCACTGAATCCTGGTTCAAAGCTGTGGAGAGCACCCCAGCATTACCAGGTTACTCATCCTACCATACTTTCAGACCCTAAATGGAGGGCTTCAAAGCCAACGGAGGTGGAGTTTCAATATTTATCAAAGACATACACACCTCCAGTCTGGTCAAACAGTATGACACACAGGAGACCCTCCAAGTGCAGTTAACTGTTGAAAAAACACCTTTTCAGATCATAACTAGCTAAAGACCCCCAGCCATGACTCAGGATGCCCATTCCACCTATCTGGACTTACTTGAATCCATCAAGATTCATCCCCCTCTATCCTGATCCTGGGTGACTTTAACTACCAATCATAAAGTGGAAGACCAAATCTAACCCAAACATGAATGCCTAGAAATTCCTCAGCTTCGCCAGTGCCAATGCATTGGATCAGCTGGTCGACACACCCATGAGAGGTGAAAATATCCTGGACCTGGTACTAACTAACATGAGTAGCCACTGTAGTACCCCTACAGTGTCATCCTGCTTGGCAAGATCCAACCATAAATCGATCACTTTTGAAGTCACCATCTCCCTTGACCCCCCCCACCACAATCAGGGTCAAACAAAACAATTTTTCCAAAGCTTACTACAGTCTCAGGAGAACAAGTATAAGCAGATTTACAGCCACTGTCGCTTCAGTTGGAAATAGCACAAATGTCCAAGCCTACAGCAAAAAAATATATGAGGACTGACATAGCTGCATGGACTCAGCAATACCTGATAGAACCAGATCATCTTCCTCAAGGAAGAGTAAATCTGTGTGGTGGAATGCAGCAATAAACAAACTCTATAATAAAAGGAAAAAATTGCAGCCCAGGACCAAGAAGGAGCAGCTCCTTTGTCTGAAAATGCAAATAAGGTCACTGGTGAAATCCTCTAAGGCTAGCTTTTAGTCCAAGTTGGCCACATACACTAAGGACAATCACAAGGCCTTCTTCACATATGTCTGCAATCTCAAAGGTAACACCCAAATCTGCTCTGAACTGGTGGTTAAGAACACCGCATACACAAATGCCATAGCTATAGCCAACCTGCTGGCAGACAGATTCAGTGAAAACTTCACCCCCCGTCCTCCCATCATTAAACCAGCATATCCCCAGCATCTGCCCCCCTTCCCTCATCACTGGGGAGCAGGTCTTTAATAACCTCTGAAAGGCAAAAAATGCAGCCTCCATGGGACCTGACAGCATCCCTGGCTGCATCCTACACGAACTCACACATGAGTTCTCAGTACCATTAGGCACCCTATTCAGTCAAAGCCTGAGCACTAGCTTCATCCCAGGTAAATGGAGGACAGCCACCGTCTTCCCTTTACACAAAGGTGGAGCATCCATTGACCCAGGCAATTATAGGCCCATCAGCCTAACTAGCCTGATCTGCAAGACCATGGAAAACATTATTATGCAGCAAAATAAAGGTGCAGGTACTCCACGACAATCGAAGCCAACCAGTCTTACGTAAAAATCCTTTATTAAGAACAGTAGAACAGTAAGCGCTTTCGCGTCTACAATGGATGCTTAATCAGACTTGAATAAAAACTTAAAAAGCAGTTTCATTAAAATACTCTAAAGCATAGTCACATAGACTAATGGCTGCTTAATCACAATTATAGTAGTATCTCACCTGAAAGGTGTATGTGATTATACATTATCTTAAAAACAAAAACCTTACAAGTTCAACAAATTTAGCTAAAAAATACATCAGAAGCAATACGAATATAGTGATATAAGTCAAGAAAATATATAAATAAACATAAAAATCAATTGTGTTTAAGAGTACGATCTCTAAGGAAAGGTTTTATAGTAACTCTTTCATTGAGACCATGCCCAACATCTGCTTGCAGTCTAATGATCCATTTGTTCTCTTCCTTTTCAGTGAAATGCCCTATGTTCCCTAGTCTCATGGAGGTATGTATCAGCTCCAGTACTAAAAACTCAAAACTGTGCCTAGTGCCTTTCGATAAAACATGCCTCTCTAACGCATTAGTTTCATTTTCTTTATTAATGGCATATAAATGCTCCCTGATTCTCTCCCTAAGAGTTCTATTGGTCTTCCCTACATAGAACATAGTGCATGTCTGGCATACCGCTAGGTATACCAGGTTTCGAGTCCTGCAATCTGCATAATGGTTGAACTCATAAACCTTCTTAGTGTCTGGATGTTCAAACCTAACATCCTTCGAAATAAAAGAGCAGTGATTACAATTATGACATGGGAAAGTGCCTTTCCTAACTGATGTAGTTCTACTATCCTTTTCACTCTAATAACACAGCATGTCTTTCAAGCTTCTACTCTTCTTAAAAGAGAAGCTGGGGTGAGTGCCCAAGATGATTTTCAGCCTCTCATCTAATAGTATAATCCCCCAATTTTTCTTGATGACATCTGTAATCTTCCTGTTCCTATCAGTGTAAGTAATGACCATCCTTTTCTTGTTTGTGGGAGCTTCAACCACTTCCAAACCTGTATTGGAGCTCTTATGAATTAGGGTTTGGCCTTCCCTTCATGTTCAACAGATTCTAGATTTGATAAATCTCTGTCATGGTAACCCCTATTTTTGAATTCATCCTGCAGGTTGGTTATAGCTACTTCGAAGTCCTTGTTGTTACTAGTTAGGCGAGAACATCTCATAGCCTGATTCCTCATTATATTTTTGTGTATGTGAGGTGGATGCATGCTATCTCGATGTAGAAATGCATTCTTTCTACATGGCTTCCTAAAGATTTCAGTATCTGGCATGCCGTCTCTAATTCTCAAAGTTACATCTAAAAAACTTATACAGCTCCTTGACCATTCCCCAGTTAGTCTCAAAAAGGTGGTAGTACTGTTGATATATGACAGAAATTAAATCAAAGTCTGCTGTTCACCTTCCCAGACAAAAAACAGGTCATCTACAAAATGTTTGTAATACCTGATGTTCCTAGAATATATATTATTGGAGAAAATATATGTAGATTCCCAATATGCTAGAATCAAATTAGCATATGAGTTGGCACATGCCATGCCCATGGCTACTCCCATGGTTTGCAAATAGTATTTGCTGTCATAAATGAACACATTATTCTCTAGCACCAGTTCCATCAAGGAGGTTAATCTCATAATCTTACTATTGCTAAAACTCTTACCTAAGAGAAACAACCTCAAAAAGTCTATGCCTATATCATTGGGTATACTGGTAAACAGGGATTGAACATCCAAGGTTACCATATAATCTGCATCAGTAAAACTAATATTCTCATTACTGCTAGATAAAGTTTCTAAAAATTGTTGAGTGTCTCTCAAAATAGAAGGCATTGAATCTACTGCTGGTCTAAGTTGCTTTTCTATATATATATAGAAATGCTCTCAGTTAGCCAACCCCTTCCTGAAACAATGGGTCTAAAGGTAGGGTTGTTCAAAGTTTTATGTACCTTTGGTAGACCTCTAATCACCAGTACCAGTGGCTTCTCTACAAGAAAATATTTGTAAAGATCAACATCAATGAGATTGCCAATCAATAACTCATAAAGTTCTGTATGCACATCGCCAATAATTTTATTCAACTGTATACCATTCACAACATGATATGTTGCTGCTTCTGATAACATTGAGCACATCGTATCATGATAATAGTCTGAATCTAAAACTACTATTGCTCTGCCTTTATCAGCGGGTCTAATCACAATTTTATCATTGTACTGGAGAGTTTTTAAAGCTGTCCTTTTCAAAGAATTTAAATTGTGAAACTCTGATTTAAAACCCTCTTTCGAATACAGATTATAAAAATCATTGATGCAGACTCTTTCAAAGATATCCACTAAAGGATGTGAATCTGGTATAAAAGTAGAGGGTCTCCTAAACATATTAGCAAATGCTGTGGACCTTTTAAACAAGGACATTGGCAACCTCCAAGCACTTGCCCCCACACAGTTTGGTTTTGTTAAAGGGAGATCATGCCTGTTAAACATGGTTGACTTCTTTGAAACAGTTACCAAAGCCATAGATAAGGGAAGATGCTGCACACCACCTACCTTGACCTAGCCAAAGATTTTGACACTATTCCCTACTCAGGCAAAATAGATGAACTCTCCCAGTTATGCATCAACCTGTATGTTACCAGATGGGTAGCTAACTGGCTCACTGATAGAACCCACTCAGTCAAAATAGGGGAAGACACCTCTAGTAGTAGACCCATGATGAGTGGCATACCCCAAGGATCAGTCTTGGGGCCTCGACTATTTGGGATATACTTTTCTGAGGTGCAAGCCTAAAGCAGTGGTCTGTGGCTGACCTAATGACTGTGATGCCAGAAGCATGGCCTCAAACTGAATGCAAAGAAATGCATCATTATCCCCTTTGGGGAAAATGGGGTTCCCACTAATTATCACAAATAACAACATACTAAGCACGCAAACAGTCATGAGGGACTTGGGCTCCCAGGTTGATAGCAACCTGACTTTTGACCACCACTTTGCTTCCATTGTACAGAAGGCTTTGTACATGGCCCAGCTCATAAGTAAGGGTATTTCATTCAGAAACAAGGAGGTCATAGCATCCCTGTATTCTTCTCCATTATGAGACCCAAGCACATGCAGCAGCTGGAGAGACCACAGAGCTTCCTGACTAGGAATATCGAGGATCTCAAACACCTGTCCTATACAGACAGGCTGAAACCCTGTCCCTCTACTCAGTCTCATACAAACTGCTCAGAGGTGACCTGTGTCTGGCATACAAGGCCATGTCAGACCCAGCCTTGATGGAGATGCTGCACATCCATAAGTCAAACTCCACTCACACAACCAACATGCAAGGCCACAACCTGGTCTGTGACATTAACAGAACTTGTTAGTGGGATAGATTTATGTCCCAAAGACTCTCTCATCTGTAGAACAGACTCCATCTCCATGTCAAGCAGAGAACCTCACTAACCCTCTTTAAAAGGAACCTGGATGACTGGATGGGAAACAGAAAATACATCCCTGGGATCCCACCTGTGTCCCTGGTGGACAGGGGAAACAGGTGCTGACTTTGTGGGAACATGGGCAAAATTCTTGGCTAGGCTTATAAGGGTCTCTGGGCCAATAGCCTAGTATCATCCTATGAACCTATGAGCATAAAGGTGGTTATGAGGTGGCCAATGATATATGGCAGTAATAACTGTCAGACTACTGAAGATAGAATAAGATAGAATTGAGCCACCTATCTACTCACTTACACCATCTATACAGCACATTATCAGCAGCCAATGCCACAGGAAAGTAATGACTATAACTGTGGCATGTTGTTGGCATAATGGTTAAGGTGTTTACCTCACATACACAAGGTGCAGTCTATGATTCTCACATGGGGCAATTGGCTAGGCTTAAAATGGCCCAAATGGGTAGTTAGCCTATTAGTAATCTATGAATCTATAACTCAGACACTCAGCAGCTATGAAGGGATGACATCAATAGTGCATTGCCAAGGAGAAGTATCTAACATTATTTTTACAACCAATCATGTGCCATAAAGGATCCCTGTCAGTTGATTGAGTTCTCGGAAACTCAAGCTTCATATGGTCAGGACCATATGATTGAGTTTTTGAAAACTCAAACCTTTTGGATGGAGATTGTGGCACAGGAAGGATCAGGAAATGTATCCTTTTATTCACTGTAGTGCAATCTCGGAGTTAGTATACATAATTTGCAGGGGGTGTAAGGGGGCTTGTTCCCCTGCATAAATGTAAAACTGTAGATTTTTGTGGGGTTTTTTTGATGTTTGAGTTTTTGGAAACTCAATCATATGGTCTGATCTATATGAATTTTCAGTTTCTGAAAACCCAGTCATCTGACATAGATCCATCAAAAAAGTTGTCACTACAAATGTGTGTAAAACAATCATGCCTCCATCGGCAGTCACACTTAGAGAAGTTGAGCACTGCTGTATTCAAACATCCTACCTCTCTAATTACACAGGAGAAGTATGACATTTAAATAGCTTTATTTCACTTGCAAAACAATTACCTCATCAGTGTGTTGAACCAGTGGTGTCAGACTATATAATGTAATTGTGTGCTCTTATTGATGCCATACAAAACACCTGCCATTAGAAGAATGGAAATGTTCTCTCCTCCCCCCTCTTAATAAATGTTTACATCACTTTCCTATAAAAACATTAAATGTATATTTTGCAGCCAATGGCACTGTTATTTGAAGTATTAGTTTACAAATTAGTGGACATACTATAGCCTAATGAAGCAATGTTTTCTTTATATAATGCATATAAAAAATTGTAAACAATATGCATAGCTACACTGCGGTGGTGGTGCTGCGGCAGCGCTGTCACCTCACAGTAAGATGTTGTCCCGTTCGATTCTCAACTAGAGCGTCTTCTGTCTGGAGACATGCGTGAATGGGCGTACCTTTGTTGAAGGTGGTACGTCAGGGCTGGCAACTCGGCACATGAAAATCTACTGCCAATCATTAGTGAACCAGAGTTCAGCTGTGGTGACCCCTAACCGGGAAAGCCAAAAGATACAACAACATGCATAGCTACACCCTTGTGTTGCAAAGCAGCTGTGCATGTCAAAGATGGGTTTATCGAATGGTGTAATCGTCTATTATTTTAAAACATTTACACAGGGTATAGGTTGACTGAACACATGCTTACCTTATCGAAAATACACTCACACACATATAAATAAGTCTTCCATGATGTGCAATGAAATTAATACCTATCTAGTCACACAATCTAGACAGTAATGTACTAGTTGCAGGCACCATAGTAGAAGCCTGATTATTAAGGGGAGTAAGTGAACTTTTGTCAGGATGACCTCATAAATGTGTCTTATACAGGATGTTTCTGTAAAAACTTGTAAAATTGAGCTCTGTGCACATTTAAAAGTATTCTTCTTAGGAAAAGTGAACTCAGCATCTATTATTACACACATGCAAGTATTTAATGGTCGATATTGAATCGCCAGCCTAGTTGGTTACACAATCTAGACAGTACTGTACTGGTTGAAAGTGCCACAGGAGAAGTCTTGGGGGGGAGAGAGTGCACTAAGGTCAGGATGGACTCATTATTGTGTCTCAAATAGGATCTTTCTGTAAAATGGTATAGGGGAGCTGTATGCACATGTAAATGCATCCACTTCAGGGGAAGTGGTAACAGCATCAATCATAACTCAGAGATATAAGAGTCATCCGGGGTGGGTATCAAACCTCCTACCTATCTATTTACACAATCTAGAGAGCACTATACTCATAGCAATCACCACAAGAGAAGTCTAACCATTAAAAGGTGTGAGTACATATTTGTCAAGATTACCTTATTAGTGTGAGTCATGACTCCTACCTAAGTTACACATTCTAGACAGCAATGTACTAGTTGCAAGCACTACATGAGAATTCTGACTCTTAAGGAGAGAGAGTGCACTTTTATTAGAATAACCTCATTAGTCTGAGGCATACAGGATGCTTCTGGAAAAACTGGGATAACTTGAATGTGACAACACTTAAATGCATTATTCTCAGGAGAAATTTATACAGCACTGGGCATTACTCCCTGAGAAACACACACCCCTTCACTGACAAATCTTCCATGTTGGGTACTGAACTTCCTACTTGTCTATGTTACACAAGCTAGAGAGCAATGTACTAGTCACAAGTGCCAGATGAGAAGTCTGACTCTTAAGGGAAATGGTGCATTTTTGTCAGGCTGACTTTGTCAGTGTGCCTCATACAGAATTTTACTACAAAACCTAGAATAAAACAATTGTGAGAACAGTTAAATGTATTTTTCTTAGAAGAAGTGGATACACCAGCAATTGTTGCACACAGTCTTACACATGCGCACACATGTTTTCCATTTTGGGCATTAACCTTCTACCTAAGTGTTACACAATCCACAGAACACTGTAGTGGTCACAGGTGCCACATGAGAAGTCTGAGATTTTGGGGAGACAGTGCACTTTTGTTAGGAAAACCTTATCAGTGTGTGTCATACAAGATGTTTCTGTAAAAAATGAGATTAGGGAAGTGTAAGAACAATTAAATGTATTATTCTCAGAAGAAGTGATACAGCACAAAGTGTTGCAGACATGCATATCTTCCATGTTGGGCATCAAACTTCCAACTATCTAGTGATACAGCATGAAATGCTACACACAGTCTCTCTCTCTCTCTCTCTCATACACACACACACACACACACACACACACACACACACACACACACACACACACACAAGTCTTCCATAATATGCATTGAACTTCTTACCTCTGTAGGTTACACAATCTACAAAGCACTGTACGAGTCACAAGTGCCAAAGGAGAAGTCTGATTTTTTATGTGATAGTGGAATATTGTCAAGATAATTTCATCAGTATGTGTCATACAGGATGTTTCTGTAATATTTGGGATTAGGGAGCTGTGAGAACAGTTAAATATATTATTCTTAGGAGAGGTGAACACAACAACAAGTGCTGCAGACATGCACATCTTCCATGTGGGCATCACACCTCCTACCTATCTAAGGTATACCATTTACAGAGCACTGTACTTGTCATAGGTGTCACAAGATAAATCTGACTCTTAAGGGGACAGAGTGCACTTTTCTTAGTCTGACCTCATTGGTGTGTGTCATACAAGATGTTTCTGCAAAAACTGGGATAAGGGAGCTGTAAGAATGGTTAAGTTTATTTATTCTCCTGATACACACAAACACACATTTCTTCCATGGTGGGCATTGAACCTCCTAATTATCTAAGTTACACTGTACTAGTGTCAAGAGCTACAGGAGAATATGGAAATTACCTATGTAAAACTGGGCATTGGAATATTTGTAAAAAGTAATGTTCGGAATAAATGGTGTTGTGCAGCACAGGTTGTACAACATATGCATGTGTGTGTGCAAGACAATGTGACATCACTATGATTGTCACAAGCAGTGACATCGTTTTATAATGAAATGTAGATATTGTACTTACTGTACACTGTGTTATTGTGAGGGACATTGACATGTTATACATAATGGGATGACATACACATTGACTATTGTACATCACTGGATTATCATTCAAACATTGCTGTGACTTAATGCCAGGATGATTGCAGACTTGCATTGACTCATACTTGCACTATATGTATTAGTAAGACAAACATGCAGGTCATGCATAGGTCAGAGCACTGCAGAATGACAGTGATGAATCCTGTGAAAATAGATAATCAAGCTGGTTACACATTGCAAATGTAAACACTTTATAGCATACATATACATTAAATTAATGAATTGAGTCAACATCAGTTTGAAATCAAACTCCTTGTTGATAACAGTAGTATATGCAAACATTGTGCAACAGAAAACTATAACTCTTTGATGTTCTCTTTTTCACTGTACTTTTTGAGTGCAGCACCGCTAAGCTGTTTTGCCCTTCTGATGGCATGTTAGTACAAGTATAGTCATATCATGAAGTGTTGAACTTAAAATGGTAATTAACAGTACTCTGTGCTGCTCTGTGCTGATTTCTGGGTAAAGATCAATACAAAACAGTTTCCTGATAGGTATCAGGCACATTAATGTAGCAGCAGGAAAATGATGTATTAAGTAAAGATTTACCCAACATTTATAGCCACAGTAGTCAGACAGAACATCTTGAAGCATTTTTTCATACATATGTATTCAAACATTTACAGCAAGCATGAAAAACATTTATAACGGAGAATTATCTTAGTAAAACACATTGAAAATCATAGTTGTGATAGTGACTATTTTACAGCAGATTTCAGCAAACAGGAATGTATCTACTCATCTTTATTATGTAATTGACCACTATAATCTGTATATCCAACTCTTCATCTTGTTCAAAATTACGTTTAACAGAATAAACATACCCCTGGATTCACAAATCCTCCGTGCAAGACTAAATAAGTCTTACTCGGAAACTGCAGTTGAATGGTATGACATCAGCATGCCATGCATATTCATGAGGGCATGCTGACTCCACTCCAAGTCTAACACGGACCGTGCAGGAAGGCAGGGGGTGTGTCCAACTGCCGAGCAGTCCAAAGGTCTATGCCCCTGCAAGTGTCTGAGTTGTGCAATGTCAACACACATGAGCGAGTCTGCTCAAATGTCTACATACCCAACACCACACTCCCTCAGATTGTAAACCCCCAGTACAGTTATAAAATGTAAAACCTTTAACTTATTTCTAATAATTCCCGATATAGCTGCCTGTATTTGCGTGTGTTTGTGCAGGTTTGCCCATTGCTTAGCTACAGTTAGCAATTTCAACATCAAAGAGCATAATAAGAAATGTTTATGCAAATTAAGCCAAATAGCAATAGCGTAGTGGTAGAGCACAGGTACAAAGAGGAGGCATTCACAGCTCTAGTCCCCCCACACCCCTTTCTACTATATGTTTTAAATTAGTATATGAAATAATACCTGACATATATGAATAAACTTTTAGTAAAAATCATAGAAATGGCCTACGTATCAGTGAACAAAATGTATACATATATAAATATAAGAAGGATCTTGACATATAATTGCCCATAGCTATGCAGTGCTTTACCCAGCACAATATAGTTGCCCATAGTTAAGCAGCGCTTAGCCCAGCGCAATATAGTTGCCCATAGTTAAGCAGTGCTTTACCCAGCTCAATATAGGTGTCCATAGCTAAGTGGCGCTTAACCTAGCACAATAGTTTTGCGCGGACATGCGCAATGCGCCAACTAGCACACCTTCGGGCAACGTTGAGCAACGTAGGGCAACATAGAGCAAAGTTGAGCAAAGTCGCCTAAACACAGCCACACCCCCTAGCCTGTCTGGACAGTAGTAAAATAAAAAGCAATGACAAAGCTCGAACCCGGGACCCTGTGCACCATAGTCAAAGTACTGAACCACCACACCATGATAGCTTTGCAGAAATATGCACTGTTAACATACATATACTTATGAATGGAAGTTTAACCATTGCTAACCAGGTTTGCTGTTAGCCGAGAATTTTACAAAACAGCCAATCACAAATAAGTAATGAGGCATATTTAAGCCCCATAGGCGGGAATACTCGCATTAACTGATTGTGGTACCCATTTGCAGTCAGAATGTCCGGAGCTGGAGAGGGAAATCGCTTTAGAGTGCAGAGGTGGGGCATTGAGGAGACCAAATACATGGTTTGGCTCCTAGTCCATCGTCATGAGTGTAGACTCCTGCAGGGCCAGTTTCAAGGTATGGAGTTTAAAGAGGAGGCTTGGAACAGGTTAGCTCTTTACCTCACTAGTGCCACAGGCATCCCAAGGACTGGTGAGCAGGTCCATCACCACCATTCAGACCTGAAGAGATGGAAGCAGGACCAAATGACCTGATGGATCCAAGAGGCCCGTAAAATGCCAAATGCCCCACTACTGAGTAGGTAGCCATGGAATGATGTATGTAAAGAATGCTGTTGTAGTCTATATTATGGATAGGTATGTCTCAATATCCCTTCATTTAAATTACAGCTGCAGGTGTTCGTGCCGTGAATCAGCAAACCTATGCAGATAGGCTGCTAAGGCTGCGCCACCAGACAGGTTAGTAATTCTTCTGCATGTATTATTATATAAAATAAGTGAGAGAGCCTGAAAAGAGTGTTGTAACCCACCAATAAAGGTCTAATAAGCTGTGAATAAAATCTCTGCATGTATTGTAACATAAATTAAGTGAGAGAGTGTGAAAAAGTGTTGTAACCCATTAATAAAGGTATAATAGGTTTGAAATAAAAGTATTCTGCATGCACCAAAATATGAAATGAATGAGAGAGCCACTACAAAAGTGTGTAATGTAATTAATAAAGTAGAATGCCTGGACTGTGTCTGTGTCACTTTCTTTGATATGTTGTAATAACCTTGCAGTATGGACATAGTACAGTTGTATTAAAAGCTGTCAATCCACAATTGGGCAGGTCCATATAAAGTGGATGAAGGGAATGCCAGTAGCCCTTAAGCATATATATAGTCCTCAACTGTTGGTTCATGGCTAGCATGTACAGGTTAAGCTGGCACATGAGTAGCTTGTGAATGTGATCCCCAGAAATGTCAATGTACTGCTAGAAATGTAGGGGTCTGTTTAAATGTAGCTGAAAATGTCACCTGAAGACAGCCAGATATGTAGATGTATGAATATAAATGAAATATAAAAATATGTAGCAGTAACATCTGCATCTGGAACAGTTTGTATGTCAGATATAGGTCAGGTATATGAACAACTATTAAAACCCAATTCACAATTTCATGGACACTGCCTAGTGTAATAATACATGTAGGGGGTATATGCCTGCTGTCAGTAGGAATGTAAAGTACAGTTATAAGTATATACAAGTTGTTAATGGATTTTTTCAACTCTACTTTATGTTCATAAATAATGCCATTCCACAACTCAATGGGTATGTGTAATCTCAAAAACATTGTTGGGACATATGTCCTGTTGGTTTATAAATATCTGCATGTACTTTGATACATGTGCCCTGTTCACATACCAAAACCTTGGTGGCCTGTTGCCACCAATCAATCCTGCATGCTGTTGGAATGTCCATTGGTGTTCTAAATATGCATGTGTTATGCTTGCTGTTCAACTGCTAGAATACCTGTGTGTTGGGTTAATGGGAACACTACTGCATGCTGTTACAACTAATTTTAAATGCTGTTGTCTGTTACTAACCCATATTGTCATTAAATCCTGCTAAACATAAACCGTATGGGAAGGCCGGTCCCAGCGGACCTGCCTCTCCCACCTCAGCTGGCGATGGCACCTGGCACCAGCATGCCCTGTGCCCAGCCCGGGACCTCCTCCTCCAGTGGCCCTCTGCCACCTTTTGGTGGAAGCGCTCCAGGGGATGGGGCTCGTCCCCACCCTGCAAGCGTGGCTGGAGGATGGCCACCCATCACCCTCCAAATGCTCCGGGCTGTGGTGCGTAGGGAGATCGAGCGCACAGTCGCTGATCCTCTACACTAGCTCGAGGCAAGAGTGGCGTGACTCATGGGTGAGCCTGCCCCTCCTACGCAGCCCCCAGCACAGCCACCCTCAGGTCTGTGAAGGTACAATGGTGACTGCCCATGGGTGGGGATCTCAGTTCCACTGTTACCATCTGTGGGCTCATGGGCTTGCAATTTCCAAACATCCTTCCATGTCAATTGTGTTCACCCACCCCATGTGTCATATTCCGCCCATGTATGCGTCTTGTTTGCCTTGTCTGTTAACCTCCCCAACCTACCTCCCACAACATATCTACTTCCCCTACCTCACATTCCACTCTCACCTGAAAAAAAAAAAAAGGGCAAGCTGTTCCCACAAAAAAATTATGCCCCATACATAGCTGCCCATCTCGCACACATGTCCGCAGGACATGTAAACTGATAATTATAATTGGCAGTACAACATACATTGTTGTCCTCACCCCTGTCTCAGGGGTGGAAGGTTTCAAATTTCACTCCAAATTTCTGCAAAATGCACAGCTGTTGCTGGTAAAGAAATGGGCAGCTATGGACCTTCCCTACACCCATCCTGCACATCCCGAGCTGGTTTCCCTACTGTATTTCCCTCTTTGTGCCCCCTTTTTCACCACTTTCCTATCTCCCCATTTTCTTTTCTTTCAAAGAAATTACATGGGGGTTAGCGGGAGTAAGCACTTTTAAGCAGTAGTAGGTGGGGGTGCGTGAGTGTGCGCTTAGCTAAGCATCACGCAAACCCATGCAAACCCACTTAAAACTGCTTAAAAGTGCCTTAATCACTCTGTATGTCAGGGCCCTTGTTCTGCACAGCAGCAAAATAAAACACCTCTGTCAGTCTCGAACCCCAGACCTTGGACACACTAGACTGCATGAAAAACCATTAAGCAACAGCAGATTTACAATAACTTGGTGTTGAAATGAATATATCATGCATTACAATGAGTGAATGTAAAGGAAAAAAAGGAAGGCCGTAACACAAAGCTTGTTCTGTGGATTTTTACCAGCAATTGTTGTGGAATTGCATTACAGGACTGTGATGATAGAAGCAGGCATTCCTGCAGCAAATAATGTTACAGAAGCACTTTACAACCCCCACACAGTATCATAGCAGGACAAATACTGGCATATCTGAATAGGGCGGAGGCCATACTTCTCAACTGTGACTACTTTTCAGGGATGTCCCTGAGTGTGAAACATATATTAGCTGTGTCCCTCTGAATCCCTCTGAAAAGTACTGATGTTAGGCAGAAAGGTGGGGTATTACACAATGAATAATGATAATAATAACAGTAGACACCACTTGTACTTCATAAAAGGTGTACTAATCCATATGCACTGCTTCACTCAAATCTACACTTACAGTCCATATTATTTGGAAGGTGTACCTGACTTTCAACTACCTATCCCAGACTCCATGCAAGTATGTATCTGAGTGTTTCATAGGCCTGGCAGAGGCACAAACACACAGGCATATCAGCTTCACAGCTGTTACACACTCTGCAAATAGATTTGGGAGGACTTCCGCAAGGATACCCTTCTGTAGGAATACAACACAGACATACCAAAGGATGTAGCCATGTACTGGTAGCAACTGACTGCAACATTTCCATTGTACCAGTGCTGTAAACACCTGTGGGTTGCACAGACAATGAATAACAGGCTAACATCCGGCTACCATCTGGATCGGTTCACAGTTGTGAACTATGCAGACAGACCACCGGCCTTAGTAAACTAACAGGTACACACCGACCCTTTAAGTCCAGTAAGATAACATTCACACAATGATACATAATGTTCTCTGTATGTCTGCATCCTCCCCCCTCCAAATTCACAATATACTTGTGTGTTCAGGGTCTACCAAGGATGTAGGTAGGCATACTCAGTACTGGAATAGTCTAGTTCTCTTGAGAATCCTGTGCTAATGTCAACAATAAAAAGCACAAACCCTGCAGAAGTGAGTACATTAATATTCACAGTATAACAGTTCACAAACAGTTCATGTGCCAAAAGAATACACTGCAATAACAACTTCTGTATGGCAGTTAGTCATATAAGCAGAAAAGAAACTACATACTCACATATATCTTGTGTAAGCATTTGTAGTGGTGAGTTAAACTCTACACTGATATGTCCGTACTGGAAGTGGCAACAGTACAACATGTACATCACTGGCTACAAACCTAGCTTCAGATATAAGAAGTATACCAACCCTCTGAATGGAACAACAGTGTCCACAGCAAACAAGCATGGGCCCCACTCTGGAAATCTGAAAGGGTTATGCCTACATAACTTAGCAATTTATAGCAGTGGGTTGCTATGACAGTGTGTACTGCAAATACCACACAGCAGGCTGTATGCATTTACCAAATGCTGGACACCAATCGGTGTAGAGGGCATCACATGCACATGCGCAGATACCTATAAAAGCAGACTGTACTTGCTATCCCCACATGCAATCATTACATTGCATGACTTGTAGTCAAGCTACATCCTGGAGATGAAAAAAAAATACATAAAAAAAATTAAGTAAAGCAATATATTACTGAATTACAAAACTAAAATATTAATTAAGTAAAAAAAAAACTTAATTAATAACCAAAGGAAATATAAGAAAAAACATCCATAACTGAAGACATTCAAAAGAGACTGTAAACAAAGTTTATAGCTTTGCACACAGATGGACCTGAAAATCACAAACAGGTATGTAACAGATATGTAGTTACCAGCAAGTAGCAGATGTTTATGAAGAGTACTCTACATACTTTGAAACATGCATATGTGGCAGCAGTTGGTATGTATGCACTGATGCCATGCATAACTACTGCCGTGAACAAATTAGTGTGTAGCTGTGTGCAGTGGGACATAACTGTGAGAAATGTAGCTGAGCATTAAATGCCAGACATCTGATCATGTTATCTATGGTCTGTACAGTACTGTGTATAATGGCCGTTTGTGGGAGTAGTGCAAACAGCTACATAAACTAGGATGTGACAGAGTAAGGCATGCATGACAGTCATATCATGTGTAGCTTAGTATTGTCAACTGCTGTACCAGGCTAGTATAGTAAGGTAGCACTTGCAGCTATATATACTTCCTGTAATATTACTGTATGCACACATGTGTTAACTGTTCATGTTGTAGCAAGGCCCAATAGCTCATCCATGAGGTGTACGGACTTACAACAGTGTGGACCATGTGTGTGCATGGTACACACATATGGAGAGATATATATGTGTCAGATATATCAGCATCTGTACATGTGCATAGAGTAAGGGACATACTGCAACTGTTTGTGAAGGGTGGACATATATATGTCAGTGAAGGTTGTTATGTGCATAGTGTTATGTAGGTTATAGTGTGTGGCAAACAAGACAGCATACAGTGCTGGTATATGACATGTAGTGTTTAAATGCTGTGTGTATGATTTGTTAGGTTTTCAGTCTTCCAGACAGGAAGTCCTGCTAAAGAGACATGGGCTGTGAATACCTTCAATGCATGCTGCACAAGACTGTGCAATAATATTACATAACTGCATCCCTTGCAACCTTTGCATAATTGATATTCCCACCATGAAAGGTGGACTGTATATGTGCCTATATGTAGATCTATCTGTACACCAATGTATGTCCTTATGTACGCTCAAGCTCAATGTTGTACATGTATTGCCATCCCTTTTGTTAGAAACCCTGTACCCATGAACTACCACATAGGTGGTAGTCAACTCCATACCGAAAGTGTGAGAAGTGACCATGGGACACAGGTGGACAATAGTGTCCCTTTTGACAAGCACAGTGCCACACTAGTCATGTAGACTGTGCACGGTCTACATGTCATCAGAGAAGGTGTGTCATCCATGGAAAAAGAGGTCAGTGTTCCACCCTACTCATCAGTCATAAAACCCATCATAGAGTACAATGGCCCGTGTGGTATGTACCTCAGAAGACATCTACAGCAACTGTAGATGGCAGCCTGGCAGCCACATACCTCACAAAGAGTATTACCAGACTCAAACAGATACCCTATGCAGACTGTCTTACAAAGCCACAGCTACACTGTGGTGCATACCACCTACCCAGAAGCAGCCTCTGCCTAACATACAAAGCTATGACAAACCCAC
This sequence comes from Protopterus annectens, assembly GCF_019279795.1. Classification (NCBI taxonomy): domain Eukaryota; kingdom Metazoa; phylum Chordata; order Ceratodontiformes; family Protopteridae; genus Protopterus; species Protopterus annectens. The sequence continues at coordinate 1,694,438,333 of NC_056733.1, forward strand.
AGGTGTTGGACATGCTCCATGTAAACAGATCAAAATCCCTACAAGCTACACACTGTACTGATCTCAACCTTGTAACGTCAGAAAGCATCACACGCTGGAGTGGTACATTCTCATCTCAGACACATACCATACTCTGGAACTAACTACCTATCAATAGCAAAGAAAGGTCCTCATTAGCAGTCATTATGAATAATCATGATGAATGGCTGTGAGATAGGAAATACAACCCGGGAATCACCTCTGTGGCTCTGCTCATGAACTTAAATGACATGGGTGTTGAAGGTCAGGGTACCGTATGGCTAGGCTTCTATAGGCCCTACGGCTAATAGCCCATAAGCTACCTAGGACCCGTTAGACGCACGCATGTACATGTTGCATTAATTGCTATGTGAGGTTGACTGAGTGTGATGGTGAATGTGTAGGTGAATGTGTCAACGTTGTGTATATGTGTGATAGCCTAGTGGGAAACTGTTCATATCATGGTATGTAGTGTTCTATCTATGATCCCCACAGAAGATATGTATGCCATTGCTAGGCAGGAAAAGCAGTATGGCATATGGTGTGACGTAGTCCCATGGTGTTGTCTGGAGTGTGCCATTGTAGACTAAAGCAGTACATGTATGCTTATTGATTGCTAACGCTAGTGAATATCAATCCTGTATGAACTGTAGTACTGCCTGAAGCTGTAGGCCTAAACAGCACGGTATGGTGTATATACACATTGCTTGGAAACACTGTTTTGTTTGTTACCTGTACTCCTCACACATTACACACCTCAGGCATAAGGTTTTGTAAGTGCTGACACACAGTACTGTATGGTACACAAGTAAAGCTCATCAGGGTTGCCATACCTTTGTGTCTTGTAGGTATGTCTGATGTGTGTGTGGGTATGCCTGTAACATGGCCTTGGTCGTATGTGTGTTACAGGATATAAGTGCATGTGTAGCAACATGTATAGTGTAGTACAGCAGTATGCCACCTATATCGATTAATGTGCACATATGTTACGTAGGGGTTTGCTATCAACAAGTTGTGTGATGTACTGGTAGTAAAGTAATTGTGCTTCACAATCATTTCAATGGATGACACTTTTCTGTATGCATTAGCTTCATATATACCTCCTGTGGCTAGGTGGTGCATTGTATCACATACAGTGTGCCATGTACTGTTGTATAGTCTTACATACTGGTTTCACTTTGTTGCTGTGCAGAACATGGTTTAATATATAGAATGTGCCAGGCACTGTCAGGCAGTTGTGGGCTGAGCACTGATATGTGGTATTAAAAGTGTGTATCTACTGACAGGCAATAGGTTGTTATATATGGCATTTCATTGATATCTGTACTGTAGAATGTTAAGTGTGCCACATGACTTGCTGACACTTATTGTTTTCTTGTCTTCCAGGGACATGTCTCACCACCGCAACCCTGCTTATTCCCCTGAGGAGGAGGAAGTTATCCTAAACAACCTACTACAACATCACACCCTGCTGTTCTCCAGAACCAGCCAGGACCAGCATGAGTGCTGCACTGTGGCAAGATGTTGTCCGTCGGGTTAATGACGTAGGCATGCATAACCGGACTTATGAGCAGGAACGCCATCACTGCAGTGATTTAATTCGACATGTCCGGGAGCATGCCTCTGATCTCCGCAGACAACAGCTTGCCACAGGTGGTGGTGCAGCATCACATCAGGCCCTCACCAAAGTGGAAGAGCTGCTCCTCAGCGTGGTGGCTCCTGGCACACCACTACAACAGACATGTGTCATCATGGAGGCCGGAGTCACCCAGCATGTTGACTCAGAGCGTGCAGGTGAGATGGCATATCTGTAGGCTACTGTTAGCTCGATTGTTAGAACATGCATATGTAAGATGTGTAATGTGTATTTAGAAGTTGTGGAGCCTGGTGTTGTGCAATACTGATAATCTGGAACATAATCTGTATGCCTGTGACTGTCAACCGTTGTACTACTGTACGATTGCAAACTCACAGCAGCAATGCCATAGTTGTTGACACTGAGAAATTGTCTCAAATACTTGTAGGTCCCTCTGGTGTGACAGCAAGACTGCAGACCCATGCTGGTGAGTGTTTTACATTTGATATGGCAAATAACATGTGCATGTCGTAGGTGAGTTGTAGGCCATATACACATGTATAACACCTACACATAATGCATGCTCTACATGTTTTCTGTGGGACTATGCACATCCCAGTAACATGAGTAGCTGCCTCAAACACATGCAATACACAAAGCATCCCAAACAATTGTGGTACACTGTAGTGGACTTTGTATAGGCAGAGTCAATACACATGCAGACAACATAAACCACTTTGTCATAAGCAGTATGTATTAATATGATACACATGGCGTATTTAGACGCCTGCTGTAAGGTCAGACTCCAGTATACCAAATGTCATCCACACAGCACACATACTATACCTGAGGGGTAGAGGCCTATCATGGGGCAGTGTGACACTCTTCAACACACAACACATTCATGTTAGGCAGTGCTCCCTATTGAACACCTTACATACCCATGTAACAACTGCCTGTGAAATGGTTAATGTAGGCACAGTGCTGCAGTTCAGGTACTTCAAGATAGTTGTCAGTGTGGCACACATTAGTGGCCTTGAGTGACCACATGATGCTGCCTGATGACGGCTTATGGTACTACACTACATCCAGTTACAGTAACAACAGTACTACACATACCATTCATTGTAATACACCTGACAGTTGTGTGCATCCAGCCATGGTATGTATACCTGTGAGTGATGGTGCACAGGACATTGAAAAGCATGTAATACTTGCACAGCAATGTTGTGTCCATCTACACATTGTGTCCCAGGGTGAGGCCAATCATTGAACAACACACATGCATCAAAGACATGTATACTGTTATTAACAAGGACTCTCTACACTTGCACTGCATGCTGTTGAGCAACACACATCCTGCATGCTGACACGTGTGATAGGACTCTTTGGCTTGTGATACTGTACTCCACCAACAACCACTAATGAGTATGTTCTGGATTGCTGTTGGTGTGTGTGTGTGTGTGTGTGTGTGTGTGTGTGTGTGTGTGTGTGTGTGTGTGTGTGTGTGTGTCTACTTTAATGAGTATTGTATTTGTGTTCATGTGTTCATGTGTGCATGTGTTCATGTGTGCATGTGGACATGTGTTCATGTGTTCATGTGTGCATGTGTTCATGTGTGTATGTGTTCATGTGTGCATGTGTGCATGTGGTCATGTGTTCATGTGTCCGTGTGTTTATGTGTGCATGTGTGCATGTGTGCATGTGTTCATGTGTGCATGTGTGCATGTGTCATATGTTCATGTGTGCATGTGTTCGTGTTCATGTGTTCATGTGTTCATGTGTGCATGTGGGCATGTGTGCATGTGTGCATGTGTGCTAACATCATGTACAGATTGTAAAGTATGTTTCCTGTCTTCCTCTCACAGGTGCTGAGGTTGTGTTGGTTGAGTGCAGCAGGGAACCTGAAGACACTGCCACAAATAGTGGAAATGATGATACATGTGTTGTGGCACAGGCAGGTTTGACAGGGTCTGTTGTAGGTCTGCCAATCGACAGTACACAGCTTTCCACCCCATCTATGCGCACATTCATACTGCCGATACATCCCTCATCAGCAATGGCCTTAGCTAAGGGACAGCATGCTGTAGGCATTGACCAGGATAGTGTGGTATCTATGGCACATGCATCCCCTCACAGCAGCCATAGCCAGATTCCTGGAATGGTACCACATAGGCAGATGTTCAGGGGTTCTCATGGGAGCACCGCTGGTCATAATGCACCTGGCAGACATGCCCCCACAGGTCTTACAACCTTAGGTATGTTCTGGGCTGTAATGCAGGCACAGGCATGTATGGAACGGTACACCAGACAAGGACTAATGGCACAGAGGGCCCATAACACTGCTATCAATGACAGTATCCGTGACCTTGCCGGTGCCATCCGTAATTACACTGAGGTCATTGATAGACGTTGGGGGGAGACATTAGATGTCCTCAGCAATGTCATGTCCATGTGCCAGGACAGTGCAGGATGGCTGAGATGTCGATGTGGACGTATGCCAGCAACATCATCGGCTGCCAGTCATCGCGGACGACACACAGGTCACAGCCGCTCCCGTAGTGGCAGTACCAGTCCCAGCAATGTTGTGGCTGGGCTGTCAATTGACCATCATAGAAGACCATGTGCACATGGCTCTGGCCAGTCCCAGCAGGGACATGGGTCCAGTCGACATCCCTCTGCCTCTGATGATAGTACTCAGTCTGGCTTAGTACCCAATACTGTCAGTGGCACCCCTGCCAGGCGCAGGTACTGTGGCTGTGGCCAGAGACAGTGATCTGTACAGCCTGGCAGGTACAGTCTGTGGCTGACCCACAACCTCCCATATATGGCAGCCACATGGTGGAACTGTGTGCATGCAGACACACACACATAAACCAAACACATAAGGCTAACACATACACACACACATTACATCAACATTGACCCATGCTGTACTGTTGTCCCTCACACACACACACACACACACACACACACACACACACACACACACACACACACACACACACACACACACACACACATATGTCGATTGGATGGGTCAGTGTCAGGCTCTGGCAAACCAACAACACACCCTGTGCATATGATGATACTGTGCCACCTCCTGTCATCTGTCACATTGATGCAGGAATGCAGGAACAGGCTAACATGGTGCTATGCACAGGGTGACTTTATAGCAGTGTATCAATGTTAGCATGTTGTCAGCAGTGGAGTGTAATGATATCCTTGTAGGTATATCTGAGCAGGCATGATGCATTAAAGCTATGATTATCACTGTAGTATTTATTACACCAGTGTTACTTCCAAAATTGTATTGTCCGCCCATGTGACACTTAGCTTATGTGTGTAGTTTTCCAGCATGTGTTGGTGAGTGGACAGTACGTGTGTGATGTGTGCAGTACAGTTTACAGGTGTACATTTCTGAACATGGTGGAGGTGCACTGTCTGCATGTACGTGCATAGTGGACACATGGAAAGGGTGGCATGCCCTGTATTACACAGTGCTAACACATCATAGTTTCTATTGGTGGCCAGTATGCATTTTACTACACATATGCTTTAACTTGGGTACACATGTGTGTATGACATGGTTTGACACTTGGCTGTGGGTGATACTGTTACTATCTGTCATTGGTTTGCATTCTGGTAGTATACACAACCTCAACAGCCTGACTATAACCAATCATTAGATGATGTCTTGACAACTGACACACAGATGTAGGAAACTCAGTAGCATTTGGATCCTTCCAGTACTATACTATACCAGTAACCAGTGGTATTGACCGCCACACATTCCTGGGACCACTCCTGTTTGGCTTATAGCCCTCTTAGGTACAAGCAAACACACTAGGGATATGTCCGTCCACATCTGGAAATGTGTACAGTGGCCTGCAATGCATTCTCTGGATGTGACACATCCTCCTCAAAGGAATTGGTTCATAGGTTCATAGGTTCATAGGTTAATACAAGGCTATCTGCCCTAGGGCATTTATAAGCCTAGCCAGAGTGTGTTTGGCTTTCTTCACCCTTTTAGATTAGTTGACTGTGCCTCTGTATAGTAGGTTACAGAAGATGGCCCTTTTAAGGTTAGTTTACTGTGTCTCTGTCTAGTAGGGGCACAGAAGAGATCCCAGAGGTAAACCTACGAT